>NC_084619.1:58819862-58887362 GCF_033978795.1 Nerophis ophidion | reverse complement strand
ATTGACCAAATTACTTTTTTCTGCTCAACCTTTGCCCATTTCCTCTTCCCTTAAAAAACAATAACATCAAGTCCTGCCTAACATGGATTACCACCAGTCAATGGCCCGAATTAGTGTAAAGTAAGTGTCAAAATAAAAGCCCGGCAGCAATAATAATAACTTTTGTCACGAGGGAAGCGCATAGGGATGCGCGTTTTTTTCCACCCCGGGATGCTAAGGACCAGTCAGACAGGACTTGCAGGTAATGGCTTGATTTAGTACAAAACATATAACCACACTGGTACAAAATGGACAGAAATAAACAAAAACAAAAAACGCGTGCCGAACGCACGGGAAGCTAAAGCTAAAACTTAGCACCGAGTCAGGAACAAGAAGCATACGTGAGTGTTGCTTACCGCAAACAGAAGACCAAGATCGAACGAAGGGAGAAGGCAGGCTTAAATAAGGAAGTAATCAATAAACACAGGTGCGCGTCAGGAAACAAAACACAGGTGGAACAAATCAGAAACTATGGTAAAAGAACAAAATAAGGAAGTACAACCAGGAACCGAAAGAGTCCAAGACAAACAGAAAACACAGAAGGACTCAAAAACCAAAATCAAAATATGATCCGGGCAGCGGATCACAACAAACTTTTATAGATTGTCAACAAACAAAATAAAGCTTTGTGCTACACATCAGCCAATTTTAGGCACCCATATTTGGCATTTTGATGTAAATATGTATGGTTTTTTTCCAAACTACAACAAAAATATGTTTTCCAGTGAACCGGTATTTAAAACGTAATTTGCGGTGTTGGTCGCTTTTACACGATAGAACTCTTCTACTTAGCTTTCAATATTTAATTTTTTTTTTTGCTGGGAAATCTAACAAGACCACATTTTGACAAAAAAGTGACAGTACACTAACAAGTCCTTCACTATCATATCATTCAAGACACTTGAATCAAAATTCTGATGTAACAAGCTTACACGCTGTACGAAGAAAAGTCAAAGTAAAGGTTACTTTGACTCATGGTACCGTTTAAATACCAATATAGCAGTGGGAGTACTAAGATGTCGTAACTAAAGATTACTGAGAATAGTAGGCTGAATACCTAAATGGTTTGAGGCGAGCCGTGAATACATGCTGACTGTGGAGGGGGGCGTGGCCTGCCGACCTGCAGCGAAACCGGGTTGTGCCACGACCGGCTGCGAGATCAGCAACAGGTGTGTTGATGGCCCAGCTGGGACTGCTTGTGTAGTCACCTACCGAAATGTTGAAAGGCAGCAGCTGGGGAGGAGTTGTAGTGAGACAGAAAATCGCGAACCAATTGCTGAAAAGCAAGACAATTTATTGAAAAATAAACAGTATTGTAAACCTGGACGAGACTGTCCTGTCAGGACTTGGTGGTCCGAAGAACCCGGAGGGGGCAGAAACCTCTACACTGACGTTCCAGCGACCCTAACTCCCCATGAGTCCCTGATGATCCCTGAGGTTGGACATGTCACACCAGATCACTTTACTAAACCAGAAAGACCCCCTCCCACCCCCCAGTTATATAGGTAAGTCACTACAGCATGGGTGTCAAACTCTGGCCCGCGGGCCAAATTTGGCCCGACGTTTAATTTCAAAAATCTCCCTGGGCAACCATTCTCCTGATTTCCACCCGGACAACAATATTGGGAGCGTGCCTTAAAAGCACTGCCTTTAGTGTCCTCTACAACATGTTGTCACTTCCTTTTTTCCTCCATATAAACAGCATACTGGGCAAGTCACATAATATATGCAGCTTCCACACACACATATGCGAATGCAAGGCATACTTGGTCAACGGCCATACAGGTCACACTGAGGGTGGCCGTATAAACAACTTTAACATTGTTACAAATATGCGCCAACTGTGAACCCACACCAAATAAGAATGACAAAACACATTTCGGGAGAACACCCGCACCGTAACACAACATAAACACAACAGAACAAAAACCCGGAACCCCTTGCAGCAATAATAATGTGTTGTGGCCCTCAAAAGCATTTCGATGTATTTGTTTGAACCGTTTTAGGTGTTGAATGGTAAATAAGTTTTCTTTAGACCCCAAAAGAGTTGAGGTCATGGACCAGGTGGAAGTGATTAACTATACACGGAAGAAGTGTGAGCGGAGCAGCGAGTGCGGTACCAGCTACAGCCCGGTGAGGGGGCTGCTGTGCAAATGTCTCACACTCAAACTAACCAGTAAACATGTTTTATAAGTCAAAGCTTAATAATCACGAATGCCTCTTCAGAATGGATCTGACTAGCATTTAAAAAAGTTTAATATTTTTTCAGTTTTTAGTTACATTAAAGTTAGCTATGGCTTTGAACAACTAAAGTTTGTATATTCATATAATTTGTAAAAGATGTCAGAACAAACATGTTCACTCATTGCTATCAATATTGTTTATGGGTGGAACATGCTTTATCAGTATCATGACTAAAAAAAAAAAATCACCACAATTTTTATCTATTTGTTTGGTTTTGTAGGTTTTTTTTTTAATGTATTGTGCTCCTGAGTTAATATTGCTGACCAAAATATATGTATTATAATTTTTTGAGTTTAATCATTTTATTTTTTTTCCAGTATCAAGTGGTTCAAGTCGGTCAAAACATGTTCATAGTTAAAAAAAAAATAATATTTTTTTTTTTATTTCAGTCAAAGGGATGTTTTAAAAACTATATATTTTCTGTTACAGTCTAAAAACTATTTTAATAATTGTATTGTATAATATAATATTTAATATATAATAATAGTAAAAATATTATATAATATTTAGTAATTAAAATTATTTGTTTTAAGTTTGATCTTTTTTATTTATTACGCAGAGGTGTACTTATAACAATTACATAGACAACTGATGTTTTCTTCT
The DNA here is from genome assembly GCF_033978795.1 of Nerophis ophidion. Lineage (NCBI taxonomy): Eukaryota > Metazoa > Chordata > Actinopteri > Syngnathiformes > Syngnathidae > Nerophis > Nerophis ophidion. The sequence goes on along the minus strand of NC_084619.1, from coordinate 58,884,476 downwards.
TTCGTCATAATAAACAAATATCAAATAATCATAGTTTTATATTACTTACACATATAAAGTCTCCAAAGCAGAATTGCATAAAAAAAAAAAAAAAAATACAGTAACAAACGTGTCCACATCCTTCAACTTACTGCGCCATGAGCTTAGTCACCAAAAACAATTACCACTACACTTCAACTTAAAGACAGGATAGGTCAATTATTTCATACCTAGCAATGTTCTTTGACTCATTATCTAAAATTCCACACTACAAATCAATTACAAGCACGTTGGATTCCTGTCGATATCGTATCGGACAGTATTCAAGGCTCTAATATCGGTATTGTATCAGAGGTGAAACTGGAACAGATGAATTATTTCCATTAAAACACTGAGCAAAGTAATGATCCAAAGCATCCTAAAAGTGTATCAAAAAAGTTTTTAATACGGTTCAAAGACGATAAAATATTGATGTCGAGGTTTTATCCGTCATGCAGCACTTTGTTATAATCCGTCCGGAGAGGTACGTCTTTGCGGACATTAGCGCCGACTAAAGCCTTATTGTGTGTGTGCTGCGTTGTTGTGTTGTTGTGTTGTTGTGTTGCTCACACAAGGAAGATGGGCGTCATGTGGGTAGGGGATGCTCAAGTCCAAATCTCCGCGGTGGGAGAGACAATCAGAGGATTTCTCATCTCGAGAGGATCGGACTGGAGCTTCTGAAAACAAGCTTAGACCTCCACAATATCATCCCATCACACACACGCACATACACGCATACACACACACACACACACACACACACACACATACACACACACTCACACACACACACACACACCACATATTCATATCACGTAATGTTTGTTTGTGTCGGAGCTCAGGTGATGAAAAAACGTCATCTTTACGGGTTTTATGGCTCTAAGGTGATTCGGTCTAAGATAAAGATCTGTGCGTTTACCTCATGTTGTTGTCAACTCGGCGGGCCATTTTTTATTGGACTAAAAAATAAAATAAACGAAGGCTGTCAGACATTTCAAAGAGGACGACTTTGCTTCATGTGAGTATTGCAAAACGTCATGACCTACCATAGCAGTTCTTGTTTCGACTCATTAGGTGGGGGGTACTGTCATGACCCGTCGCACATCAGGTCATGTCTTGCTTCGCTAGTTTGGAGGTTTATTTTGGTTTCAGCGCTCCTTTATTTGGTTAACTCTGGTTGCTATGCATGCGGCTTAAACTCACCTGCCCTTTGATTAGTGATCAGGGGATTCATTTGCGTGCGATTGCTAATCAAAGAGCTTTTTATGTTGCGATAAGATGTCCGGATCATTCCATATTTATGTTTTGTTCCATTTTTGTATCACATTCTGTTGTTTGGACTTCCTGATTTCCTGTTTATTCTGTCACCATGGTAGCTTATTAGTTCACCTGCCCCTTGCTTTCTACGCACACCTGTTTCTCGTTATCACCTCCCTTATTCTAGCTCACCCCTTTTCGTCATTCATTGTGGGACTCTATTTTGGGTGGGGGGTACTGTCATGACCCGTCGCACATCAGGTCATGTCTTGCTTCGCTAGTTTGGAGGTTTATTTTGGTTTCAGCGCTCCTTTATTTGGTTAACTCTGGTTGCTATGCATGCGGCTTAAACTCACCTGCCCTTTGATTAGTGATCAGGGGATTCATTTGCGTGCGATTGCTAATCAAAGAGCTTTTTATGTTGCGATAAGATGTCCGGATCATTCCATATTTATGTTTTGTTCCATTTTTGTATCACATTCTGTTGTTTGGACTTCCTGATTTCCTGTTTATTCTGTCACCATGGTAGCTTATTAGTTCACCTGCCCCTTGCTTTCTACGCACACCTGTTTCTCGTTATCACCTCCCTTATTCTAGCTCACCCCTTTTCGTCATTCATTGTGGGACTCTATTTTGGGTGGGGGGTACTGTCATGACCCGTCGCACATCAGGTCATGTCTTGCTTCGCTGGTTTGGAGGTTTATTTTGGTTTCAGCGCTCCTTTATTCGGTTAACTCTGGTTGCTATGCGCGCGGCTTAAACTCACTTGCCCTTTGATTAGTGATCAGGGGACTCATTTGCGTCCGATCGCTAATCAAAGAGCTTTTTATGTTGCGATCCGATGTCCGGATCATTCCATATTTATGTTTTGTTCCATTTTTGTATCACATTCTGTTGTTTGGACTTCTTGATTTCCTGTTTATTCTGTCAGCATGGTGGCTTATTAGTTCACCTGCCCCTTGCTTTCTACGCACACCTGTTTCTCGTTATCACCTCCCTTATTCAAGCTCACCCCTTTTCGTCATTCATTGTGGGACTCTATTTTGGGTGGGGGGTACTGTCATGACCAGTCGCACATCAGGTCATGTCTTGCTTCGCTGGTTTGGAGGTTTATTTTGGTTTCAGGGCTCCTTTATTCGGTTAACTCTGGTTGCTATGCGCGCGGCTTAAACTCACTTGCCCTTTGATTAGTGATCAGGGGACTCATTTGCGTCCGATCGCTAATCAAAGAGCTTTTTATGTTGCGATCCGATGTCCGGATCATTCCATATTTATGTTTTGTTCCATTTTTGTATCACATTCTGTTGTTTGGACTTCTTGATTTCCTGTTTATTCTGTCAGCATGGTGGCTTATTAGTTCACCTGCCCCTTGCTTTCTACGCACACCTGTTTGTATTTATGACCTCCCTTATTTAAGCTCACCCCTTTTCGTCATTCATTGTCGGACTCTAGTTTGGGTGGGGGGTACTGTCATGACCCGTAACACATCAGGCCATGTCTTGTTTCGCTGGTTTGGAGGTTTATTTTGGTTTCAGCGCTCCTTTATTCGGTTAACTCTGGTTGCTATGCGCGCGGCTTAAACTCACCTGCCCTTTGATTAGCGATCAGGGGACTCATTTGCGTCCGATCGCTAATCAAAGAGCTGTTTATGTTGTGATCCGATATCCGGATCACTACACATTTATGTTTTGTTCCATTTTTGTATCACATTCTGTTGTTTGGACTTCCTGATTTCCTGTTTATTCCGTCACCATGGTAGCTTATTAGTTCACCTGCCCCTTGCTTTCCACGCACACCTGTTTGTATTTATCACCTCCCTTATTTAAGCTCACCCCTTTTCGTCATTCATTGTCGGACTCTAGTTTGGGTGGGGGGTACTGTCATGACCCGTCGCACATCAGGCCATGTCTTGCTTTGCTGGTTTGGAGGTTTATTTTGGTTTCAGCGCTCCTTTATTCGGTTAACTCTGGTTGCTATGCGCGCGGCTTAAACTCACCTGCCCTTTGATTAGTGATCAGGGGACTCATTTGCGTCCGATCGCTAATCAAAGAGCTTTTTATGTTGCGATCCGATGTCCGGATCATTCCATATTTATGTTTTGTTCCATCTTGTATCACATTCTGTTGTTGGACTTCCTTATTTCCTGTTTATTCTGTCAGCATGGTAGCTTATTAGTTCACCTGCCCCTTGCTTTCTACGCACACCTGTTTCTTGTTATCACCTCCCTTATTTAAGCTCACCCCTTTTCGTCATTCATTGTCGGACTCTAGTTTGGGTGGGGGGTACTGTCATGACCCGTCGCACATCAGGCCATGTCTTGCTTTGCTGGTTTGGAGGTTTATTTTGGTTTCAGCGCTCCTTTATTCGGTTAACTCTGGTTGCTATGCGCGCGGCTTAAACTCACCTGCCCTTTGATTAGTGATCAGGGGACTCATTTGCGTCCAATCGCTAATCAAAGAGCTGATTATGTTGTGATCCGATGTCCGGATCATTCCATATTCATGTTTTGTTCCATTTTTGTATCACATTCTGTTGTTTGGACTTCCTTATTTCCTGTTTATTCTGTCACCATGGTAGCTTATTAGTTCACCTGCCCCTTGCTTTCTACGCACACCTGTTTCTCGTTATCACCTCCCTTATTTAAGCTTGCCCCTTTTCGTCATTCATTGTCGGACTCTAGTTTGCTTTCACGCAACTGCTGATGACTTGTTTTTTCACGCTCTTTCTCGCTAGCTTCCACGCTAAGCTTTATTTTATTCCTAGCGTTCATGCTAGTTTTTTTCCCCCTTTTTGTGCCTTCGTGCCAAGTATAGTGTTTCTGTTCATATTCCTAGCCTCCATGCTAGCGCCACTTGTTTACCTTTCTGTTAGCACCAGTGTTTTTGTTCCTTAGTCTTTTATTCGTCAAATAAATACTTTATATCTTACCTCAAGTTGTGTTTTTGCCAGGCGCATCCTCGGAACAAAAAATCCGGCATCGTTATGCCACACAGACTTCACAGTTTATGCTGGTGCCACCCGCACCTTTCTTTAGGGCAGGGGTCAGCAACCCGCGGCTCTATTTTTGGCGCTGCCCTATTGGCTCCCTGGACCTCTTTTAAAGATGTGTGAAAGTGGAAAAAGATGATGAAAAAACATTTTGTTTTTGTTTTAATATGGTTTCTGTAGGAGAACAAACATGACACAAAGCTTCTTAATTGTTAGAAATCCCACTGTTTATGTTATACATGCTTCTCTGATGAAAGTATTTGGCAAGCACCGCTTTGTCCGACTAATTTCAGCGATCCTTGAAGTCATCGTAGTTGGTTAACATGTACAACTTTCTCCGATGCTGCCACAGAAAGACGTGTTTTATGTCACTCCTTCTTTGCCTCATTTTGTCCACCAAATGTGTTATACTGTGTGTGAATGCACAAAAGTTTGCCACCTCCTAACACTAATTTAGCTGCTGACATTTCTCCCGTCCAAAGGCAAAACCTAGTAACTCACTTCTAGCTGATTTTGAGAAAACAAAGGAAAACCAATCTATCTTGATGCTGTCTTACAAAGATCTACAAAGTCATCAAACGTATAGATGTTTTCTTGAGCTTTCATTTTCTTGCCGATTGAGCCATGGATTGAATCTGCTCTCATGAACGTGTGCTCTTTCTCCAGATATTTTTTTATCACAATCTCGGGTGGGCCCCATTCTGCGTTTGCACATTGGGCAAGAGCCGTGTAGAGCGTCCAGTTTTTATTTTGACCTCCACAGTTATCTGCCCAAAAGAGTATACAAGGGGAACAATCAAGAACAATATATTTAATGAAAGTGCTTGCAACGTCCTGGGCCAATCCTCCAAATATCCCCTCGTGCCATAATATCACATAATCAGGTTGACCGTCGGCCCCCATTTGTGCAAATGTCTCATTGAAGACAATAAAGCGACTGACAAAGAAGCTCCGATTGGTCCCTTGAGATACTAGGTTTTTCTGTTCTATCTACGCGGTTATGTGGTAGTTGCTAGGTCCTGCCATGCGCGTAACAGCTTACTTACGGAACAAATTACAATATCATATACACTAATGTAAAGCATATCACCTAAGACCTCCAAAATTATTATCAGCTCAGTTTTGACCAAAATTGATTTACTGGGTTTTGCCTTTGGACAGGAGATTTGCGGCAACATATTGCGTAATTTCCAGTTGTATTATTCAATCAAAACTATTATTAATCTACTTTATAATTTACTGTTAATATCTGGTTACTTTCTGTTGTAACATGTTCCATAGACACTTCTTTTAAATATAAAAAAATACCTATCATTCTGTTGTTTAGATACTTTAGATCTGGGCGATACTACAAATGTGAGTATCGATCCGATACCAAGTAGTTACAGGGGCAGATTTAGTCACACCAATGCTGGAATCTGAACTGGGGATGACGCTGTGGCTTGTGCAGCCCTTTGCGGGACCGGTACGTTTCAGTGGTGGTATAGTACCGAAAATAATTCATTAGTATTGCGGTAAAATACTAGTGCCGGTATATATATATATATATATATATATATATATATATATATATATATATATATATACATATCTTAATTAGATTATCCAGAGAATAGTGCTCGATACGTGATAGTGCGCATTATATGTGTGCGTGGGAAAAAAAATCACAAGACTACTTTATCTCTACAGAAGTGTTTCATGAGGGGTTCCCTCAATCTCCTGACGATTGTCTTGTGATTTTTCACACATACACACACACACACACACACACACACACATATATATATATATATATATATATATATACACACACACATTTGGCCCCACATTTTGCCGCAATTTAACCAAATGCGGCCCCCTAGTCAAAACATATTCGACACCTTTGTTCTGAAGTAACAAGTGTTAACACAAGGATGGAGAGAAAAAGCTACCAGAGGATTTGTGTAGACGAGTAGAAGGGGGAAAGAGGATTTGTGTTATGTTCAAAAAAGCTGTTCTTAAAAGAGCAGTAAGATATTGTCGCTATCGTAAAGACAACAGCCTCTTTGACACACATCAGCTTCAGAAGTGAACACTACAATCAAATGCCTCGCCCGTCTGTTGCAGGATGTATTAAACTACATTAGCTGCCTAAACGGGTTGCCAAAACATGAAAAAACAAAACGGCGATGGAAAGTTTGGAGCACAACAAAACATCTGTTGTGCTTATTGCACGTCCTAAACAAGGAGTGAAAGGAGAGGAGTTCCCAGGACGACAAGTTTATCACTTAGCTTTTTAACCTTTTGAAAAAAAAGTACATTTTAAAGGAAAATACCAACAACTCAGTCATCAGAATACTACTTCTAAAATAAAAGTGGTACTTTTTTTCTTGTTACAGGAATGCACTGTAATAACATTTCTCGATTGTTACGCTAATAAAAACGACTCACCAGAGTTATACTGTAAACATAACAGCTGTGCCGAATTTCAACTTACGGTACGACAATTTAGTGTAAAAAAAACCCTCTTTAAATTAGAGGGTAAAATCCCGGAAACTGTCTTTTTTCACTTAAAAAAAAATCATGTAGATTTTACGGTAAAATAACGTGAGCTCAGTCGCCGGAACTTTACTGTAAAAATAAAAGTGTAACCCTTTTTTCTATTTACACAAGCTCTTCTTATTTAGTGGGGGAAGGCGCACATGGAAACATGGACCACACATGTATATAAATATATATATATATATATATATATATATATATATACACACACACACACACATATATGTGTGGTCCATGTTTCTGAATATATATATATATATATATATATATATATACGGAAACATGGACCACACATATATGTGTATATATGTTTGTGTATATATACAGTATATATATATATATATATATATATATATATATATATATATATATATATATATATATATATATATATATATATATATATATATATATATATATATAAATATATATATATATATATATATATAAATATATATATATATATATATATATATATATATAAGTACGGGCTTCACGGTGGCAGAGGGGTTAGTGCGTCTGCCTCACAATACGAAGGTCCTGCAATCCTGGGTTCAAATCCAGGCTCGGGATCTTTCTGTGTGGAGTTTGCATGTTCTCCCCGTGAATGCGTGGGTTCCCTCCGGGTACTCCGGCTTCCTCCCACTTCCAAAGACATGCACCTGGGGATAGGTTGATTGGCAACACCAAATTGGCCCTAGTGTGTGAATGTGAGTGTGAATGGCTGCGTCACCGATGTCCCACTGGGTGTGAGTTTTCCTTGCCCTTATGTGGGCCTACCGAGGATGTCGTGGTGGTTTGTGCAGCCCTTTGAGACACTAGTGATTTAGGGCTATATAAGTAAACATTGATTGATTGATTGATTGTCTGTCTATCTGTGTTGGCCCTGCGATGAGGTGGCGACTTGTCCAGGGTGTACCCCGCCTTCCGCCCGGTTGTAGCTGAGATAGGCGCCAGCGCCCCCCGCGACCCCAAAAGGGAATAAGCGGTAGAAAATGGATGGATGGATGGATATATATAAGTAGAAAGGGGAAAGAGGATTTGTGTCAGAAATTAAAGTGTTATATAGGAGTTAAAGTTGCTGATCAATTTTAATGTATTATTCATTGAGTTTATTTTTAAAAAAAAAATCCAGTATCGAATCGTTTAAGTCGGTTGGTTAAATTAAACTGTATCTCCTTCGAACATTATCCAGTGTTGTGGTATTTCAAGGAACTGGGACCCTATTGTATTGAATCACACCTAAGCCATCTTACATGATTCAAATCTTTCATCGACATGAGGAAAGTAGACAATGTGATAACGAACATTTTATAACAATTACAACAATTAATCCAGGGATATAGAGTAACCTACTCAGAGTGTGCGCCCTGAGATCGGTAGGTCGTGAGTTCAAACCCCGGCCGAGTCATACCAAAGACTACAAAAATGGGACCCATTACCTCCCTGCTTAGCACTCAGCATCAACTACTCGTCTCATCACAACTGCTGCTAATAAAGGCGACAGGTGATTAGATAACAAGCCCACCTGGGCCATCTACGCACCTGTCGGTGCCTTGGAGGCCGGTACTGGGAACACCCCGTTCCGCGGCAGGTCCGCAGAGCCATCCCCTTCCTCACCTCGCAGGCGGCGAGCAAGGGGATGGGTCAAATGCATAGGACAAATTTCACCACATCCAGAGTATGTGTGACTATCATTGTTACTTTAACTTTAAACTTTAACTAATCTGGTCAGGACACTCTTCACTCTTTTGCCTTCACCTTCATTGTCCATTTTTTCAATCCAGCCTTTGCTTGGAGGCTGAAAATGTCTCAAAAATATCCACATCCAAAGGATGTGGATATTTTCGCAAAGTAGAACCACAGCTGACCCGGACATTCGATAGTTCTCTTCCCGTCTGAGAAGTGTTGTATCCCAAATAGCTGCAATCGCCTGTTGTCTTCTCTTAAGGTATTAATTTGTGATTTCCAAAAGCACCTGTACATGTAGAAGAAGGAGAAACACAGGCATGTCTGGATGATCCGCCTCCATCTTTGTTATGAGGTTTATATTTTTTCTTTCTGATGTCTCTTCCTGTGTGGGCCGCGGGCTTTCTGATGTCACTTCCTGTGTGGGGCGTGGTTTTTCTGGCGTCACTTCCTCTCCAAACTCAGTTTGTAAAACGATCAATGAGTCCATACAGAGCTAAGTCCCGGAGATTCAAGAAATACGTGGCGCACTTAAAAGTAAAAAAATTAAACTTAAACTTAAAAATTAAAAATTTGTCAGAGGAGGGAGACCTTAAATTATGTTTTAGTGTGGCTGAAACAGGGTTTAGGCTAAATAATTATTTGTTTAACCTAAAACTTATTGCTCATCCTCTTTGTGTTCGGGCTCAAAAATATTAGGCCCTGGATCATAATTTTTTCCCAAACTAAACGTTGTTTTTTCTCTCACAAAGTCGTTGTTGATGGGGAAGGGATCTGGCTTGCTCATTGTCTCTCAAAATTGCTCGGGACTCTCCATGAGCTCGATACTGTTTCGATCACATCCATTTACTCGCACATTTCGGAAGTATTTTAATGTCACAAATCAGATGTATATGATAATAGCTTCAATATAGGGGCAGCTTGTTTTTCCACTCTACCATTTTTTTGAGGTAAAGTGAATCTTGTAGCTTGTTTACTACAGATGCAGTCAGTCGTCATTTATTCAACGTCTTTAGACAAACTAGTGGTGTTCCTCAAGGTTCTGTTTTAGGCCCTCTCTTTTTTTTTAATCTGTGGAGGTGGGGCGTGGCCTGCGGGCCTGCCGCGTACTGGGGTGCTGCCAGGACCGGCCTCGAAGGCAGCGAGAGGTGCGTAGATGGCCCAGGTGGGCCTTGTTATCTAATCACCTGTCGCCTTTATTAGCAGCAGCCGTGATGAGACGAGTAGTTGGAGTCGGAGGTGCTGCTGGGCAGAGAAGGGAAAGATTTGTTGCTGGGAAGCAAAAGGCTCAATGGTGCTGGCAGTGTGTGGTGCTCTGAAGAACCCACTAGAGAGCAACCTCTCTACATTATCATTTTAGGCTTTCCAACCGGTGGCTGACGAGTTCAGTTAAAAAAATTTGTCAGTGACTCGCATTTTGATGATCTTTGACTATGTTTTTTTTTTTTTTTTTGCAGAAGGTCCTTAAAAACGAGAGATAGCTGCTGAAACTGACAAAACCAATATTTTACTGTAGATGAAGCTGTTTCTTTGGAAATATACAAGATAAGAGTCGTTGTGAAGAGAGACGTCCGGTCCCCCGGTCCTTTGCTTTCTGGACATAGGGCCACCAAAATATTTTAGTTGACTAGGCCTTTTAAAGACAACACTTTTACATAGGGGTACCCCAAGGCCCTCTACTAGGGTCCTTCTTATATCCATTTTCCCCTTATATCTTTTTTAGAACCAACATTTTTTGCAGTAACATACATTATTTTATTATCTCATACTGTCCCGTCATAACGTTCCTATCGAGATAAAACAGACTCTATTGCATGAACACTCGCAGCTCCCCTGTCTACTCAGCGTGTGACACCACATCCTTCTCACCTGTGATCCACTGGAATGAATCACCAAGTCGGTCTGCACGCATGAATCGCCTCCGATGGCTGGCGGGGGTGAAAAAAAAAAAAAAAGCAACATGTCAGCCGGACGCTGTGACGTGTGAGGTGTTAAATTCGAAAGACGGACGAGGAGCATGGATGTCGGGTCATTGCATTGCAGCTGCGCTACTGACCCCGGTCACCCTCACCCACTTCCTCCCATTCAAACAGTAGCATGTACACACACCACTCCACACACACACACACACACACACACACACACACACACACACACACGCACACACACACACACACACACACACACACACACCCACACACACACACACACGAAACACACGGCAATGAAACCTTGTAACCTTCGACTTCCTGTTGAGTTAATGGAATGTCTTGTTTTCCACGTCTTTAACTAGTTCAAACTTGACTTACATTTAAACTATTAATCATCAGAATATTATTTCTTTTATAAGTATATTGTCAGGTTCAAACACTGACAACATCTATTAAACGAGACAAGAAGCAAGGAATTAAACAGAGACAGAATTAAAATTTGGCTCAATTGAGGAGAGACGTCTGGGCTGTACTCTTGTACGGTCTCACCACGCTCTGGAGGAAGATTGTACGTCTCCTCTTTTATTTGGACTTTCCCCGATTACATGGCAACAGCTGTTTCCAAAGGTTATGGACGGATTTTGTTTAAACTTTCAGGAAATGTCAAAAAGGCATCTACAAAATGTGAATTCATTTTGGGAATGATTCGGATCATTTCTACTACCTTGCCTTACGTTAAAAGGCCGAATGAGATTGACTCCATTTATTTCAGTCCGCTATGAAACAATAGCAACGTAGCTTACAAAGTTAAGGACGGATTTTGATTAAACTTTCAGGAAATGTCAGAAAAGGCATCAAGAAAATGTGAATTCATTTTGGGGATGATTCGGATCATTTCTACTTCCTTAACATAGGTTAGTTACAAGGCCGAAAGAGATTGTCTCCATTTATTTCAGTCTGTTATAGAACAATAGCAACATAGCTTACAAAGTTATGGACAGATTTTGATGAAACTTTTATGAAATGTCAGAAATGCCATCAAGAAAAAGTGACTTCATTTTGGGGATGATCCGGATCATTTCTACTATCTTGCCTTACGTTACGAGGCCGAACGAGATTGACTCCATTTATTTCAGTCCACTATGAAACAATAGCAACGTAGCTTACAAAGTTTTGGGCGAATTTTGATTAAACTTTCAGGAAATGTCAGAAAAGGCATCAGAAAATGTGACTTCATTTTGGGGATGATCCGGATCATTTCTACTACCTTACCTTACGCTACGAGGCTGAAAGAGATATACTCCATTTATTTCAGTATGGTATAGAACAGGGGTGCCCACACTTTTTCTGCAGGCGAGCTACTTTTCAAATGACCAACTCGAGGGGATCTACCTCATTTATATATATCATTTATATTTATTTATTTATGAAAGAGACATTTTTGTAAACAAGTAAAATGTGTTTAATGATAATACAAGCATGTGTAACACATATTGATGTCTTTCTTTCACAAAGACAAGAATATATGTTGGTGTATTACCTGATTCTGATGACTTGCATTGTTTGGAATCAGACAGTATTGATGATAACGCCCACATTTTCAAATGGAGGAGAAAAAAAGTTGTCCTTTCTGTACAATACCACATGAAAGTGGTTGGTTTTTGGCATCTAATTCATCCAGCTTCCATACACTTTACAAGAAAAACATTGGCGGCAAATTCCGTAGCTTGATTGATTGACATTCACGGCACCCAAGGGTCTTGTGAGATGACGCTGGCTGCTGCCAGTTCATTATTAGGAAAAAATGACAGAGAGGAAGGCGAGAAACACTTTTTATTTCAACAGACTTTCGCGCCGCCCCTTCCGTCAAAACTCTAAAGGTCGACTGCACATTTCCTATCTTCACAATAAAAGCCCTGCTTCATGCTGCCCGCGCTAACAAAATAGGAGTCTCGGAAAGCTGGCGTGCACAAGTGATGTGCACGCCAGCTTTCTGAGGGATCGCTTGTGCACGCCAGTTTTCCGAGACTCTGTATTTAGTTAGCGCAGGCAGCATGAAGCAGGGCTTTTATTGTGAAGATAGGAAATGTGCAGTCGGCCTTTAGAGTTTTGACGGAAGGGGCGGCGCGAAAGTCTGTTGAAATAAAAAGTGTTTCTCGCCTTCCTCTCTGTCATATTTTCATAATAATGATCTTGCAGCAGCCAGCGTCATCTCACAAGACCCTCCGGTACCGTGAATGTCATTTAAGTGACGTCTTGGTGAAGATTGATGATCATTAATTTTTAGGTCTATTTTTTTTAAAAGCCTGGCTGGAGATCGACTGACACACCCCCCGCGGATTGACTGGTAGCTCGCGATCGACGTAATGGGCACCCCTGGTATAGAACAATAGCAACATAGCTAACAAAGTTATGGACGGATTTTGATGAAACGTTCAGGAAATGTCAGAAAAGCCATCAAGAAAATGTGACTTAATTTTGGGGATGATCAGGATCATTTCTACTACCTTAACTTACCATACGAGGCTGAAAGAGATAGACTACATTTATTTCAGTACGTTATAGAACAAAAAAAACATAGCTTGCAAAGTTATGGACGGATTTTAATGAAACTTTCAGGAAATGTCAGAAATGGCATGAAAAAAAAGGGACTTCATTTTGGGGATGATCCGGATCTTTTCTACTACCTTACCTTATGTTACAAGGCCGAAAGAGATTGTCTCCATTTATTTCAGTCTGTTATAGAACAATAGCAACATAGCTTACCAAGTTATGGACGGATTTTGATGAAACTTTCAGGAAATGTCAGAAATGGCATGAAAAAAAGGGACTTCATTTTGGGGATGATCCGGATCATTTCTACTACCTTACCTTATGTTACAAGGCCGAAAGAGATTGTCTCCATTTATTTCAGTCTGTTATAGAACAATAGCAACATAGCTTACCAAGTTATGGACGGATTTTGATTAAACTTTCAGGAAATGTCAGAAATGGCATCAAGAAAATGTGACTTCCCTTTGGGGATGATCCAGATCATTTTTACTACCTTACTTTACGTTACGAGGCTGAAAGAGATTGATTCAATTTATTTCAGTCCGCTATAGAAAAATAGCAACATAGCTTACAAAGTTAAGGACAGATTTGGATGAAAATTTCAGTAAATGCAAGAAATGCCATCAAAAAAAAAAATGACTTGACTTTGGGGATGATCCGGATAATTTCTACTACCTTACCTTACGTTACGAGGCCGAAAGCGATTGACTCCATTTTTTTTGCAGTCCACCTTTGAAAAATAGCAAGATAGCTTGCGAAGTTTCGGACAGATTTTGATGAAACTTTCAGGAAATGTCAGAAAAGCCATCAAGAAAATGTGACTTAATTTTGGGGATGATCCGGATCATTTCTACTACCTTACCTTACGCTACGAGGCTGAAAGAGATAAACTCCATTTGTTTCAGTATGGTATAGAACCATAGCAACATAGCTCACAAAGTTATGGACGGATTTTGATGAAACTTTCAGAAAATATCAGAAATTGCATCAAGAAAAAGTGACTTAATTTTGGGGATGATCCGGATCATTTTTACTACCTTATTTTTTTCGCTATGAGGCCGAATGAGATTGACTCCATTTATTTCAGTCCGCTATGGAACAATAGCAACGTAGCTCACAAAGTTACGGACGAATTTTGATTAAACTTTCAGGAAATGTCAGAAATAGCATCAAGAAAATGTGACTTCCCTTTGGGGATTATCTGGATCATTTTTACTACCTTACTTTACGTTACGAGGCTGAAAGAGATTGATTCAATTTATTTTGGTCCGCTATAGGAAAATAGCAACTTTGCATACAAAGTTATGGACAGATTTTGATGAAACTTTCTTGAAATGTCAGAAATGGCATGAAAAAAAAGGGACTTCATTTTGGGGATGATCCGGATCATTTATCCTACCTTACCTTATGTTACGAGGCTGAACGAGATTGATTCCATTTATTTCAGTCCACTGTAGAAAAATAACAACATAGTTTACGAAGTTATGGACAGATTTGGATGAAAATTTCAGGAAATTTAAGAAATGCCATCAAGAAAAAACTGACTTGACTTTGGGGATGATCCGGATAATTTCTGCTACCTTACCTTACGTTACGAGGCCGAAAGCGATTGACTCCGTTTTTTTTTCAGTCCACCTTTGAAAAATAGCAACATAGCTTGCGAAGTTTCGGACAGATTTTGATGAAACTTTCAGGAAATGTCAGAAAAGCCATCAAGAAAAAGTGACTTAATTTTGGGGATGATCCGGATCATTTTTACTACCATATTTTACGTTACGAGGCCGAACGAGATTGGCTCCATTTATTTCAGTCCGCTATGGAACAATAGCAACGTAGCTCACAAAGTTACGGACAAATTTTGATTAAACTTTCAGGAAATGTCAGATATAGCATCAAGAAAATGTGACTTCCCTTTGGGGATGATCTGGATCATTTTTACTACCTTACTTTACGTTACAAGGCTGAAAGAGATTGATTCAATTTATTTCGGTCCGCTATAGAAAAATAGCAACATTGCATACAAAGTTATGGACAGATTTTGATGAAACTTTCTTGAAATGTCAGAAATGGCATGAAAAAAAAGGGACTTCATTTTGGGGATGATCCGGATCATTTATCCTACCTTACCTTATGTTACGAGGCTGAACGAGATTGATTCCATTTATTTCAGTCCACTGTAGAAAAATAACAACATAGTTTACGAAGTTATGGACAGATTTTGATGAAACTTTCAGGAAATGTCAGAAATGGCATCAAGGAAAAGTGACTTCATTTTGGGGATGATCTGGATAATTTCTACTACCTTAACTTACATTACAAGGCTGAAAGAGATAGACTACATTTATTTCAGTACGTTATAGAACAATAAAAACATAGCTTGCAAAGTTATGGACGGATTATGATGAAACTTACAGTAAATGTCAGAAATGGCATGAAAAAAAGGGACTTCATTTTGGGGATGATCCGGATCATTTATCCTACCTTACCTTATCTTACGAGGCCGAACGAGATTGACACCATTTATTTCAGTCCACTATACAAAAATAACAACATAGTTTACGAAGTTATGGACAGATTTTGATGAAACTTTCAGGAATTGTCAGAAATCGCATCAAGGAAAAGTGACTTAATTTTGGGGATGATCCGGATCATTTCTACTACCTTAACTCACGTTACGACGCTGAAAGAGATTGACTCAATTTATTTCAGTTCGCTATTGAAAAATGGCAACATTGCTTACAAAGCTATGGACGGATTTTGATGAAACTTTCAGGAACTGTTCGAAATATAATTAGGAATAAGTGATTAAAATTTGGGGCTGATCCGGATCACCGTTTGGATTATGGATTTGTTTTTGTTTTTTAAAGGAAATAGGGCATGTTCGAAGTCAGTGCTCTCTTGATTTTTTTTTTCAGTTCATTAAGTTTCGACATTCTGTGTTTTGTCTTCTGCGTTCCCGGAGGAAAGACTGTAAACAAGGTCTGTTCAGTCCTGACAAACCCAGCGAGGACGACTCTCAGATGAACTGTAAAATTGCTGGAGCGGACACAAATATGCAGACACTAACCGGAGGAAGTGGGAGCGTTGTTGCTATGGACGCCGGAGGAAGCTCTGCCGGGTCCTGATTAGGGATTGGTCAGATAAGATCGAGTCCTGGACGTTATTTTTGTGACGTCTCCTTCCCACCTTTAACTGTCTTGTGGAGGACCAGCAACAAAAACTGGAACTTTTTCATTCCCTATTTGAATCCTTTTAAGGAAACGACCCGAGTCTCATTTCCCAGCAAAGACGCGTTCGTCACTTCCCTTTTTGTGGGACAACTTTTAAGACGTGACCTCAGAAGACCTTTGACTTCTTTGTGGCTTTGTGTGACTCAAAGCTTTTGTTTGATTGTTCCCTTCCATTGTCACCTTTTCAAACCTCAGTTTTTATCACAAAAAGTCAGGCAAAAAAACTAAATGGTACACAAACCAATGAATCTGCTGCAGTCAGCCCAAAAATATATTTTAGAAAAAGTTTTATTTTTTTATAGAATTAGAGGTATCAAAAAAAAAATCCGAATTAATCGTCATTTTCATTTGTAATGATTCCTAATCAATACAAAAAATCTAAAATAATAGTTTTAATGTTGTATTTGTTATTATTATTATTTGTTTTAATTATTATTATAATTATCATTATTATTTATTTATTTATGTATTTATTTATTTATTTTAATTTATCATGTACAGAAACTCAAACAAATGCTATTGTTGATGTAGCTGATCAGATCCGCAGTACAGATTTACTTTAGAAAAGAAAAGTACTTGCCTTTATTAAAAATGTTTGGGTAGAATTTTATCAAACAAAAACAGTTTTCTTTTAAGTAATACAGAAATCTATCAGACTTGTGTGTCTATTTAATGGAGGAATGTAGTTAATCATAGAACTGGCATCGATTGTTATTAAAAAAAATATTGATTTTAAATCGAGAACAAAAATAAAATAAGAACATTTTATAAAATAATATTTATATAAATCATATTGTATTATACTATTATATTATTGTATTATTATGTTATTTATATAAAATAATACTTATATAAATTATATTATGCTATTATATTATTATTATATTATTTATATAAAATAATATTTATATACATTTATACATATACATTCTGATTATATATGTATAAATTATATATAGGATTAATATTTATATAATTTTACATATATATTTATATCATTCATATATATATATATATATATACACATACATATATATACATATATATATATGTATACATAATTTATATGTATTTAATAAAGATATTAATATAAATATAATTAATATAAATAATATAAATTTTAAATACATTTATACTATTTATATATTTATATACATTTATACATATACATTCTGATTATATATGTATAAATTATGTATAGGATTAATATTTATATAATTTCACATATATATTTATATCATTCATATATATATATATATATATATATATGTATATATACATCATTTATATGTATTAAATAAAGATATTAATATAATTATAATTCATACAAATTATATATTATAATTAATATAAATATAATTAATATAAATAATATATATTTTAAATACATTTAAATATAGATATATATTTACAATTTATATAATGGAATTTTATATTTAAAAGTATTGCTTTTGAGAATGTGAATCCACTTGTAACCCTCAAGAATCGTGTGGTGCCCAAAAAATTCACAGACCTAAGAATAATCATATTCTTGCATACAGAAAACAAGGTTGAATGGATAGAAAAGATCAGCAAAATGGCTAAATATACATTTAACATCACTTTGACCTTGTTGGCGACGAGCTTAAAGGGGGAAAATGGAAGGGAAGATTATTTCTTTCTATTTTGTTAAATTGGAGTTTTTCTAACTCACAACTTTCTTTGGCCCCATGCTGGATTATTTTGCAGTCGTGTTGAGTAAGGAATAAAGTACGTGAACTGAGTCACCCACGCGTGGGAGTTTTAGTTTGGGTGCTGGATTCAGCGTAGAGAATAGCACGAGTTTGTCACCTGCCATGTTCGGTCGTACAATAACCGAGATGCCTTAAATACGAAAATTGCGTTTGCCACGGTATTGTCCACAGCTACAGCCACGTTTTGTATACCTTTTTGTTGGATCCAAAGGAGTATTTTGGTTTCTAAGTTTTGTCAGGTAAAATTAACTTCCTAGCATCGCCTCCTTTGGAGAGCTTTTTTGTTCTACCTAGTAGTTTTTGTTCATTGCACCTTTTTCCCTCCGTTTGCAAATCATTTTCAACCTATATTCAATTGAATAGACAACAAAGACAAGATATTTAACGTTCGAACGGGAAACATTTGTTTTTTTTGTGCAAATATTAGCTCATTTGGAATGAATTGATGTCTGCAACATGTTTCAAAAAAGCTGGCACAAGTGGCAAAAAAGACTGAGAAAGAATAGACTGCAAAGACAAGATACTTAACGTTCGAACTGGAAAACATTATTTTTTGCAAATATCAGCTCATTTGGAATTATTCTATGCCTGCAACATGTTTCGAAAAAGCTGGCACAAGTGGTAAAAAAAAAGTTGAGGAATGCTCATCAAACATTTATTTACAGGTGAACAGGCTAATTGGGAACAGGTGGGTGCCATGATTGAGTATAAAAGCAGCTTCCATGAAATGTTCAGTCATTCACAAACAAGGATGGGGGCGAGGGTCACCACTTTGCCAACAAACGCGTGAGCAAATCGTCAAACAAATTAAGAACAACATTTCTCAACCAGCTACTGCAAGGAATTTAGGGATTCCACCATCTACGGTCCGCAATATAAACAAAAGGTTCAGAGAATCTGGAGAAAACACCGCACGTAAGCGATGATATTATGGGACTTTGATAGCTTAGGAGGTACTGCATCAAAAACCGACATCAGTGTGTAAAGGATATCACCCACAAGGGCTCAGGAACACTTCAGAAAACCACTGTCAGTAACTACAGTTGGTTGTTACATCTGTAAGTGCAAGTTAAGTGAAGTGTAGTGAATTATATTTATATAGCGCTTTTTCTGTAGTGACTCAAAGCGCTTTACAAAGTGAAACCCAATATCAAATTTCTACATTTAAACCAGTGTGGGTGGCACAGGGAGCAGGTGGGTAAAGTGTCTTGCCCAAGGACACAACGGCAGTGACTAGGATGGCGAAAGCGGGGATCGAACCTGCAACCCTCAAGTTGCTGGCACGGCCGCTCTACCAACCGAGCTATACCGTTAAAACTCTACTATGCACAGCAAAAGCCATTCAACAACAACACCCAGAAACGCCGCCCGCCTTCACTGGGCCCGAGCTCATCTAATATCGACTGATGCAAAGTGGAAAAGTGTTCTGTGGTCTGACGAGTCCACATTTCAAATTGTTTCTTTTTTTTCTTTTTTTAAATTATTTTATTTTATTTTTTGTCATGAAAAAGGGAGGTTTTTGTCATGAAAGAGGGAGTTTTTTGGGGGTTGGTGCACTAATTGTAAGTGTATCTTGTTTTTTTTATGTTGATTTAATAAAAAAATTAAATTAAAATTAAAATTAATAAAAAATTAATAAAAAATTATTCTGCGGCCCGGTACCAATGGAGCCGTGGCCCGGTGGTTGGGGACTACTGGATTAGATACAAAAGGCCCATCTACGCACCTGTCGCTGATTTCGGGGCCGATCCTGGCAACACCCAGATTCACTGCAGGCCCGCAGGCCACGCCCTCCCACACACACACAGTTAGCTTTAGAACAACAATGGTAATACAAAGAATAAGAGAGCAATTATACTCTAGAAATGTCGATCTTGCTTAAAAATGCACTTGTTTAGTCGTGTTCAGCGTTAAAAAAAAATAAATTATACGGCTCTTACGGAAACACATTTTAAAATATTTGGCTTCTTGGCTCTCTCAGCCAAAAAAAGTTCCCGACCCCTGATCTAAAACCTGAAACGGGATCCACGCCCGTGTGTGTTATTTGCAAGACTGCGTGTTTATGACGAGGCGTTGGTCGGGAGATGTGGGGGAGGGGGGAGAGTTCTTTTTTTCTTCTTTTTTTACTTTTTTTTTTTGTCATGAAAAAGGGAGTTTTTTTGGGTTGGTGCACTAACTGTAAGTGTATCTTGTTTTTTTTATGTTGATTTAATAAAAATGAATAAAAATAAAATAAATAAAAAATGAATAAAAAATGATTCTGCGGCCTGGTACCAACGGAACCGCGGCCCGGTGGTTGGGGACCACTGGATTAGATAACAAGGCGCATCTACGGACCTGTCGCTGATTTCGAGGCCGAGCCTGGCAACACCCGGTTCGCTGCAGGGCCGCAGGCCACGCCCCCCCCACAGTTAGCTTCAGAATAACAATGGTAATACAAAGAATAAGAGAGCAATTATAATCTAGAAATGTCGCGTTTAGTTGAGTTCAGTATTAAGAAAATATATATACATTTTTAATAATTGTATTATTTTTTGTCATGAAAAAGGGAGGTTTTTGTCATGAAAAAGGGAGGTTTTTTTGGGTTGGTGCACTAATTGTAAGTGTATCTTGGGTCTTTTACGTTGATTTAATTAAAAAAATAAAAAATAAAAAATAAAAATAAAAAATTAAGAAAAAATTATTCCGCGGCCCGGTACAAATGGAGCCGCGGTCCGGTGGTTGGGGACCACTGGATTAGATAACAAGGACCCGGTGGGCCATCTACGCACCTGTCGCTAATTTCGACGCCGAACCTGGCAACACCCCGCTTCGCTGCAGACCCGCAGACCCCCCCCCCCAGAATAACAATGCTAATACAAAGAATAAGAGAGCATTTATAATCTAGAAATGTCGGTTTTACTTAAAAATGCACGCGTTTAGTTGTGTTCAGTATTAAAAAAATATATATTATATGGCTCTTACAGAAATACATTTTAAAATATTTGGCTTTTTGGTTCTTTCAGCCAAAAAAGGTTCCTGACCCCTGATCTAATGCCTGAAATGGGATCTACGCCCGTGTGTGCCATTTGCAAGACTGCGTGTTTATGACGAGGCGTTGGTCGGTAGATGGGGGGGCAATGGGGGTAGGGGTTTATGGAGACCAGAGATTGGGGTATTATGATGAAATTGTCAGGCAATTTGGCGAGGAAAGAGTGAAGGTGGGATGAGAGAGACGACAAAAACAAAACAAGATGGAGGGAGGCGAGGCGAGCGAGAAGATGAAAGCATCACCTCAAAGTGTGTGTGTTGGGTTTTTTTTTTTCTGCTGCGTGTGTGTGTGTGTGTGTGTGTGTGTGTGTGTGTGTGTGTGTGTCAGTCCGCGTAATCACTCCAGTCGATCTCCACGCCGTCTGGCGGGCTGGCGTTCTCATAAACAACCCCGGCCACGTCAGTTGGGCCGACTCTTGGAAGGGTGTGTCAGTCACCTTCAGGCGGGCGAGAGGACATAGGAGAAGGAGAAGAAGAAGAAGAAGAAGAAGAAGAAGAGGTGTTGCTGCTCCAGTTAGGAGTGATTGCATCATGAGTGAAGGGGGGTGGGGAGGGGGAGGGGCCAAGAGGTCCCCCACTGAAAACATCAAAAGTGTTTAACCTTGATGCTCGGCGTGGCGCAGCTGCCCGGCCCTCAAACAAACCTCCGGCGAGCCAACCTTGACGTCCCCACTCGCGCTCAAACCCCCGTGGAGGCACGCATGCGGCAGTCGTCACGGCAACGGGCTGGAACACGCCGATAACACGACTGTAACGGGGCTCTGGGTGCGAGGCGTCAAAAGTTGGCGTCTCCAGCAGGATTTTTAAACGCCGATCCAGACACCAGTTTGTTTGTCCGCTCGCATAAAATGCAGGCAACCGTCGGACATTTCACGATACGCAAGGATTAAACAGCAGTATTGCATGTCCATTCACGTACGCATAATGTTTCCAAACAGTGTCTGTGACAGGACAGTAAAACGGCGGATGAAACAAAACAGAAGTCATCGTCATGGACCCGCTAGCTCTCCAATCAGCTGACACACAGATATTTATATTACGCTGATATGAATGGACATACACCGACGGCAGGATAGGACAGACAAGCAGGGCGCACTTGGAGCGACGCTGCAGCAATCCGAGTCAGGTGCGTAAACGACACACCTGCTCTCAATCCCTGCATCTTCTGCTGCAGCAAAAAAGGGGAGAAGGAGGAGCAATGGTGGCAGAAGTAGGAGAGGAAACAACCGGCGACGAAGACGACCAGGAGAGAGATGAGCCCCCGCGGAAGACACAGCCACCGGCCACCAAAAGGCGCGCCGAGACGAGCAGGCAAGGAGGTGGTGCTAGAAATTTGCGCGACCGACTGGAACCAGAACTTGTTCATTGAAATCATAAACGAGAGTCAAACCTGCTACCATGCGTCTTGCATCGATGGTCCTTGCTACCCACACGATGACGGCTGGAGATCTGTCACACACATATTTACATTATGCTTATCTGTGTCTATTCACATAAGCATAATGTAAATATGTGTTTGTCCATTCATATCAGCGTAATATGAATATCTGTGTCTCCATTCACACATGCATATTGGAAATGTCTGTAGGCCTCTTCACATAAGCATATCGTGAATAACTGTGTGTCCATTTACATATGTATAAAGTAAGTATCTGTATGTCTGTTCACATACACATAATGTAAATATCTGTATGTCCATTCACATATGTATAATTTAGATATCTGTATGTCCATTCATATATGCATAATGTAAGTTGTTGTATGTCCATTCACATACGCATAATGTAAATATCTATATGTCCATTCTCATATGCATGATATATATGTATATATATATATATATATATATATATATATATATATTTATATATATATATATATATATATATATATATATATATATATATATATATATATATATATATATATATATATATATATATATATATATATATATATATATATATATATATATATATATATATATATATATGGGCTTCACGGTGGCAGATGGGTTAGTGCGTCTGCCTCACAATACGAAGGTCCTGCAGTCCTGGGTTCAAATCCAGGCTCGGGATCTTTCTGTGTGGAGTTTGCATTTTCTCCCCGAGAATGCGTGGGTTCCCTCCGGGTACTCCGGTTTCCTCCCACTTCCAAAGACATGCACCTGGGGATAGGTTGATTAGCAACACTAAATTGGCCCTAGTGTGTGAATGTGAGTGTGAATGTTGTCTGTCTATCTGTGTTGGCCCTGCTATGAGGTGGCAACTTGTCCAGGGTGTACCCCGTCTTCCGCCCGATTGTAGCTGAGATAGGCGCCAGCGCCCCCGCGACCCCAAAAGGGAATAAGCGGTAGAAAATGGATGGATATATATATATATATATATATGTATATATACATATATATATAAATATATATATATATATATATACATATATATATATATATACGTATATATATATATGTATGTATATATATATATATATATATATGTATATATACATATACATATATATATGTATATATATATATACATATACATATATATACATACATATATATATATATATATATATACATATATATACATATATATATATATATATATATATATATATATATATATATATATATATATATATATATACATATACATATATATATATATATATATATATATATATATATACATATACATATATATATATATATATATATATATATATATATATATATATATATATATATATATATATATATATATATATATATGCATGTCCACTAACATATGCATAATGTAAATATCTGTATGTCCATTCACATATGCATGATATATATGTATGTCCATTAACACATGCATAATGTAAATATCTGTATGTCCATTCACATGCGCACGATGCAAATACACGCTTGTCTCTTCACATACTCATGATGTAAATATCTGTATGTTTATTCACATACGCATGATGTAAATATCTGTTTGTCCATTCACATGCACGTATCGTAAATATCTGTATGTGCATTTACATATGCATAATGTAAACGTCTGTATTTCCATTCACATAATGTGAATATCTGTACGTCCATTTACATATGCAGAATGTCAAAGTCTGTATGTCCATTCACATACACAAAATGCTATTATCTGTATATACGTTCACATAAGCATAATGTCAAAATCTGCATGTTCTTTTATATGTGCATAATGTAAACATTTGCATGTCCATTCACATAATGTGAATATCTGTATGTCCATTCACATAACCATAATGTCAAAATCTGTATGGCCATTCACATACACAAAATGCTATTATCTGTATGTCCATTCACATAAGCATAATGTCAAAATATGTATGTTCTTTTATATGCGCATAATGTAAACATCTGCATGTCCATTCACATAAGCATAATGTCAACATTTGTATGTCCATTCACATACACAAAATGCTAATTTATGTATGTTCTTTTACATGCGCATAATGTAAACATCTGTATTTCCATTCCCATAATGTGAATATCTGTACGTCCATTCACATATGCAGAATCTCAAAGTCTGTCTGTCCATTCACATACACAAAATGATAATATCTGTATGTCCATTCACATAAGCATAATGTCAAATCTGTATGTCCATTCACATATGCATAACGTCAATATCTGTATGTTCTTTTACATGCGCATAATGTAGACATCTGCATGTTCATTCACATAATGTGAATATCTATACGTCCATTCACATATGCAGAATGTCAAAGTCTGTATGTCCATTCCCATACACAAAATGCTGATATCTGTATGTCCATTCACATAAGCATAATGTGAAAATCTGTATGTCCATTCACATGTGCATAACATCAATATCTGTATGTTGTTTTACATGCCAATAATATAAAGATCTGCATGTCCATTCACAAAATGTGAATATCTGTACGTCCATTCACATATGCAAAATGTCAAAGTCTGTATGTCCATTCACATACACAAAATGCTAATATCTGTATGTCCATTCACATAAACATAGTGTCAAAATATGTACATCCATTCACATATGCATAACGTCAATATTTATATGTTCTTTTACATGAGCATAATGTAAACATCTGCATGTCCATTCACATAATGTAAATATCTGCATGTCCATTCACATAACCATAAAGTGTAAATCTGTATGTCCATTCAAATAATGTGAATATCTGTACGTCCATTCACATAAGCATAATGTCAAAATCTGTATGTCCATTCACATATGCATAACGTCATTATCTGTATGTTCTTTTACATGCGCATAATGGAAACATCTTTACGTCCATTGACATAATGTGAACATCTGTACGTCCATTCACATAAGCATAATGTCAAAATCTGTTTGTCCATTCACATACACAAAATGCTTATTTATGTATGTCCATTTACATAAGCATAATGTCAAAATCTCTATGTCCATTCACATATATATAACGTCAATATCTGTATGTTCCCGCATAATGGAAACATCTGTATGTCCATTCACATAATGTGAATATCTGTACGTCCATTCACATAAGCATAATGTCATAATCTGTATGTCCATTCACATATATATAACGTCAATATCTGTATGTTCTTTTACATGCGCATAATGGAAACATCTGTATGTCCATTCACATAATGTGAATATCTGTACGTCCATTCACGTAAGTATAATGTCAAAATCTGTTTGTCCATTCACATACACAAAATGCAAATGTATGTATGTCCATTCACATAAGCATAATGTCAAAATCTGTATGTCCATTTACATATGCATAACGTCAATATCTGTATGTTCTTTTACATCTCCATAATGGAAACATCTGTATGTCCATTCACATAATGTGAACATCTGTACGTCCATTCACATAAGCATAATGTCAAAATCTGTTTGTCCATTCACATACACAAAATGTTAATTTATGTATGTCCATTCACATAAGCATAATGTCAAAATCTCTATGTCCATTCACATATATATAACGTCAATATCTGTATGTTCCCGCATAATGGAAACATCTGTATGTCCATTCACATAATGTGAATATCTGTACGTCCATTCACATATGCAGAATGTTAAAGTCTGTATGTCCATTCACGTACACAAAATACTAATATCTTTATGTCCATTCACATAAGCATAATGTCAAAATCTGTATGGTCATTCACATATGCATAACGTCAATATTTGTACGTTCTTTCACATGCGCATAATGTAAACAACTGCATGTCCATTCACATAATGTGAATATCTATACGTCCATTCACATATGCAGAATGTCAAAGTCTGTATGTCCATTCACATACACAAAATGCTAATATCTGTATGTCCATTCACATAATCATAATGTCAAAATCTGTATGTCCATTCACATGTGCATAACATCAATATCTGTATGTAGTTTTACATGCCAATAATGTAAAGATCTGCATGTCCATTCACATAATATGAAAATCTGTACGTCCATTCACATATGCAGAATGTCAAAGTCTGTATGTCCATTCACATACACAATATGCTAATATCTGTATGTCCATTCACATACACAATATGCTAATATCTGTATGTCCATTCACATAAGCATAATGTCAAAATCTGTATGTACATTCACATATGCATAACGTCAATATCTGTATGTTGTTTTGCATGCCAATAATGTAAACATCTGCATGTCCATTCACATAATGTGAATATTTGTACGTCCATTCACATATGCAGAATGTCAAAATCTGTATGTCCATTCACATAATATGAATATCTGTATGTCCAATCAAATAAGCATACGGTCAAAATCTGTATGTCCATTCACATAATGTGAATATGTGTATGTCCATTCACACATGCATATGTCAAAGTCTGTATGTCCGTTCACATACAACATGCGTGTCCGCAGCAGTCCCGCGCACGTAAAGTGGGAAGAATGGCTGCAAAGTCCCCCTAAAGAAGCTTCCGACCAGGAGGCAGCGACAACAAAAGAAAGTGTGCAGCGCATGTTTATGTCCTGCGCTTGCTTCGCCCGCAGCACATTTTCAGTCGCTGCGTGCCTTCATTTGAATTCAGTCATTTGAAAAGATAAAACATTTCTCTCCTTCACTCCAAAACGGCGAGCTCGTCTTTCTCACCTTGTTTGCCGAGCCCGCCAAAGGGAAATCGCGTCACGCTTTTTGCATTCTGATGCCCTCCGCTACCGTGTGACTCGGGTCTTTAGTGCCTCATTTCAGGCGGCCGACGCGGCGAGGCCGGACCCGCGTGACGGCGGCACCGCGATGTATTTTTAATTGTCGGGACCCCAACAAGCCGACAGCATCTCGGGCCCGCGCTGTGCTGAAAAAAACATGAGTTCCCAAAGTCGAACAATGCCAATCAAGAGAAGTACACGAGCCTGCATGACTGCAATCAGCACAGCTGCCAAAAAGACACAATTGCCCCCCCAATCTAAAACAATACCCAGCCACTGATTGCTGCCTGTAATCAATGCACTTGTTCAGCTGGGTTTTATATTAGCTCTCATTTTTCTGTATTTTACGGACTGGCATGAATTTCGGCAAAAAAAACCCATGTTTTTTCATGTATTAGTCGCACCGTGTTTATTTACATACCTTCATTGTTTCCAAACAGTGTCTGTGACAGGGCAGTAAAACGGCGAATCAAACAAAACAGAAGTCACCGCCATGGACCCGCTTAGCTGCGGACGCTAGCTCTCCAATCAGCTAAACTATGGATGTCAAACGCAATTCAATTTGGCCCTTGAGGCAATATCAAATTAACATTAGAGCTGGCCCGCCGGTGCCGCTGTAACACCGCATTCACCGCTTATACTCTTACTTGCCAACCCTCCCAATTTTCCCGGAAGATTCCTGAAGTTCAGTGCCTCTCCCGAAAATCTCCCGAGGCAACCATTCTCCCAAATTTCTCCCGATTTCCACCCGGACAACAATATTGGGGGCCGTGCCTTAAAGGCACTGCCTTTAGCATCCTCTACAACATGTCATCACGTCCGCTTTTCCTCCATACAAACTGCGTGCCGGCCAAGTCACATAATATATGTGGCTTTAACACACACACACAAGTGTATGCAAGACATACTTGGTCAACAGCCATACAGGTCACACTGAGGGTGGCCGTATAAACAACTTTAACACTGTTACAAATATGCGCCCCCGGTGAACCCACACCAAACAAGAATGACAAACAAATTTCTGGAGAACATCCGCACCGTAACCACAACAAACAGAACAGAACAAATACCCAGAATCCCTTGCAGCACTAACTCTTCCGGGATGCTTCAATATACACCCCTGCTACCACCAAACCCCGCCCACCTCATTGTTATTTTATTTTCAAATTTATTAGCCTGTGGAAAAAGTTAATGTGGCGGTATAGCTCGGTTGGTAGAGCGGCCGTGCCAGCAACTTGAGGGTTGCAGGTTCAATCCCCGCTTGCACCATCCTAGTCACTGCCGTTGTGTCCTTGGGCAAGACACTTTATCCTCCTGCTCCCAGTGCCACCCACACTGGTTTTAAATGTAACTTAGATATTGGGTTTCACAATGTAAAGCGCTTTGAGTCACTTGAGAAAAGCGCTATATAAATATAATTCAATTCAATTCAATTCAATGTTGAGATTTACCTCAAAAGGCTGCAAATAGAAAAGAGGCATTACATTTTTTTTAATTTAAATTTTATTTCATATACCATTGATGTTTTTTCGTTTGTTTTTTGAAAGTTGCTTTTGCACTGTTAAGTTATAGAAGCGTTGCTTGTTCCATATTCAGTGCTGAAGCAAATCAGTGTAGCAAACTGAGCAATAATTAAAGTTTAATTCATGCACTTTCTTGCTGCTTCAAGGCTCGAATGTTTGATTCATTCATTATTTTATTTTTAATATTATCCCTGGAAAAAGTTTATTTTGATATTTACCTCAGAAGGCTGCAAATAGAAAATAGGCATTTGATTTTGATTTGTTTTGCCATTGATTTTTTATTATTATTTGAAACTCAATTTTGCATGTCACTATAGTTATATAAGCCTGGCTTGTTCAATTTTCAATGCAAAACGTGTTTGGGTCCCTATTAAAAGGTTCATTTGTCCAACCTTGGCCCTTTGTTCCGTTTTGAATTTTGGCCCACTCTGTATTTGAGTTTGACACCCCTGAGCTAAACAGACCCAAAAACGCTACGGTGACGTTTTGGTGAATTTACATATTAGTACATACTAACGGCGCTAGCTTCACTACATTACGATACGATACGGACAGAGATGGCGGCGCCCGGACGGGCTGCGCTCTCGAGGAGCTCCTGCTAAAGATGGAACATTTGGCAGAAATACCGGACAATTCCACAAACTTTATGGCTGGCTCACATCGTGGTCACTCCGTGATCACGTACGACCGCCAGACACTTCTGGATGTGGACGAATCGGGCCGTTTTGGACTGATAGACACTTGCGTGCTAGACTTGCTAACTAGCATGGGAATTCATCGGCGGCTACATCCAGCGGCCTGTGAAGCAGCGGAGTCTAGTAGCAGCGGGGGCCGTCTACGGAGCAGACGCCAGCGGTGTGATCGGAAACGCGGATGCCGAGCGGGGCTAAAAACAAAGCAGAAGGCTAATCCCCACAAAACACCACTTTCCTCCATCCCGAAGACGGATTTAGATGGAAAATGCGAGACTACTGGTCTGGGTAAGGAGTCTGTTAAATTAGAACAAGTTTTTTCTGCTTTGAGTGTTTCAGAGTTGGACATGTGTTTTACTGAGGTGGCTAACTATGATGCGTGCAGTTTATCAAAGCAACAAACAAACAATCGGAAAATCCCCGTTACTGAGGTGGCTAACCATGATGCGTGCAGTTTATCAAAGCAACAATCAAACAATCGGAAAATTCCTGTCGTATCAATTCCTAGATATGGTCGTAACTATACTAAATGCACTGGGCATAATAAACACAACATTATTAATATTGCTACTACGGATAATTTGATCAAAAACTCCCTAAAACAGCCCACTACCTATAATATAGGTTTTTTAAACATAAGATCATTGTCTCCTAAAACGTTGTTAGTTAATGATATTATCAGAGACAACAATCTTAACGTCATCGGTCTCAGCGAAACCTGGCTTAAACCAAACGACTTTTTTGCGCTAAATGAGGCATGTCCTCCTAACTTTACACATGCGCATATTGCCCGTCCGCTCAAAAGGGGTGGGGGGGTCGCACTAATATACAACGAAAACTTTAACCTTAGTCCTAACATAAATAATAAATATAAATCGTTTGAGGTGCTTACTATGAGGTCTGTCACACCGCTGCCTCTACACCTGGCTGTTATCTACCGCCCCCCAGGGCCCTATTCGGACTTTATTAATGAATTCTCAGAGTTCGTTGCTGATCTAGTGACACACGCCGATAATATAATCATAATGGGGGACTTTAATATCCATATGAATACCCCATCGGACCCCCCGTGCGTAGCGCTCCAGACTGTAATTGATAGCTGTGGTCTCAAATGATAATATCTGTATGTCCATTCACATAAGCATAATGTCAAATCTGTATGTCCATTCACATATGCATAACGTCAATATCTGTATGTTCTTTTACATGCGCATAATGTAGACATCTGCATGTTCATTCACATAATGTGAATATCTATACGTCCATTCACATATGCAGAATGTCAAAGTCTGTATGTCCATTCCCATACACAAAATGCTGATATCTGTATGTCCATTCACATAAGCATAATGTGAAAATCTGTATGTCCATTCACATGTGCATAACATCAATATCTGTATGTTGTTTTACATGCCAATAATATAAAGATCTGCATGTCCATTCACAAAATGTGAATATCTGTACGTCCATTCACATATGCAAAATGTCAAAGTCTGTATGTCCATTCACATACACAAAATGCTAATATCTGTATGTCCATTCACATAAACATAGTGTCAAAATATGTACATCCATTCACATATGCATAACGTCAATATTTATATGTTCTTTTACATGAGCATAATGTAAACATCTGCATGTCCATTCACATAATGTAAATATCTGCATGTCCATTCACATAACCATAAAGTGTAAATCTGTATGTCCATTCAAATAATGTGAATATCTGTACGTCCATTCACATAAGCATAATGTCAAAATCTGTATGTCCATTCACATATGCATAACGTCATTATCTGTATGTTCTTTTACATGCGCATAATGGAAACATCTTTACGTCCATTGACATAATGTGAACATCTGTACGTCCATTCACATAAGCATAATGTCAAAATCTGTTTGTCCATTCACATACACAAAATGCTTATTTATGTATGTCCATTTACATAAGCATAATGTCAAAATCTCTATGTCCATTCACATATATATAACGTCAATATCTGTATGTTCCCGCATAATGGAAACATCTGTATGTCCATTCACATAATGTGAATATCTGTACGTCCATTCACATAAGCATAATGTCATAATCTGTATGTCCATTCACATATATATAACGTCAATATCTGTATGTTCTTTTACATGCGCATAATGGAAACATCTGTATGTCCATTCACATAATGTGAATATCTGTACGTCCATTCACGTAAGTATAATGTCAAAATCTGTTTGTCCATTCACATACACAAAATGCAAATGTATGTATGTCCATTCACATAAGCATAATGTCAAAATCTGTATGTCCATTTACATATGCATAACGTCAATATCTGTATGTTCTTTTACATCTCCATAATGGAAACATCTGTATGTCCATTCACATAATGTGAACATCTGTACGTCCATTCACATAAGCATAATGTCAAAATCTGTTTGTCCATTCACATACACAAAATGTTAATTTATGTATGTCCATTCACATAAGCATAATGTCAAAATCTCTATGTCCATTCACATATATATAACGTCAATATCTGTATGTTCCCGCATAATGGAAACATCTGTATGTCCATTCACATAATGTGAATATCTGTACGTCCATTCACATATGCAGAATGTTAAAGTCTGTATGTCCATTCACGTACACAAAATACTAATATCTTTATGTCCATTCACATAAGCATAATGTCAAAATCTGTATGGTCATTCACATATGCATAACGTCAATATTTGTACGTTCTTTCACATGCGCATAATGTAAACAACTGCATGTCCATTCACATAATGTGAATATCTATACGTCCATTCACATATGCAGAATGTCAAAGTCTGTATGTCCATTCACATACACAAAATGCTAATATCTGTATGTCCATTCACATAATCATAATGTCAAAATCTGTATGTCCATTCACATGTGCATAACATCAATATCTGTATGTAGTTTTACATGCCAATAATGTAAAGATCTGCATGTCCATTCACATAATATGAAAATCTGTACGTCCATTCACATATGCAGAATGTCAAAGTCTGTATGTCCATTCACATACACAATATGCTAATATCTGTATGTCCATTCACATACACAATATGCTAATATCTGTATGTCCATTCACATAAGCATAATGTCAAAATCTGTATGTACATTCACATATGCATAACGTCAATATCTGTATGTTGTTTTGCATGCCAATAATGTAAACATCTGCATGTCCATTCACATAATGTGAATATTTGTACGTCCATTCACATATGCAGAATGTCAAAATCTGTATGTCCATTCACATAATATGAATATCTGTATGTCCAATCAAATAAGCATACGGTCAAAATCTGTATGTCCATTCACATAATGTGAATATGTGTATGTCCATTCACACATGCATATGTCAAAGTCTGTATGTCCGTTCACATACAACATGCGTGTCCGCAGCAGTCCCGCGCACGTAAAGTGGGAAGAATGGCTGCAAAGTCCCCCTAAAGAAGCTTCCGACCAGGAGGCAGCGACAACAAAAGAAAGTGTGCAGCGCATGTTTATGTCCTGCGCTTGCTTCGCCCGCAGCACATTTTCAGTCGCTGCGTGCCTTCATTTGAATTCAGTCATTTGAAAAGATAAAACATTTCTCTCCTTCACTCCAAAACGGCGAGCTCGTCTTTCTCACCTTGTTTGCCGAGCCCGCCAAAGGGAAATCGCGTCACGCTTTTTGCATTCTGATGCCCTCCGCTACCGTGTGACTCGGGTCTTTAGTGCCTCATTTCAGGCGGCCGACGCGGCGAGGCCGGACCCGCGTGACGGCGGCACCGCGATGTATTTTTAATTGTCGGGACCCCAACAAGCCGACAGCATCTCGGGCCCGCGCTGTGCTGAAAAAAACATGAGTTCCCAAAGTCGAACAATGCCAATCAAGAGAAGTACACGAGCCTGCATGACTGCAATCAGCACAGCTGCCAAAAAGACACAATTGCCCCCCCAATCTAAAACAATACCCAGCCACTGATTGCTGCCTGTAATCAATGCACTTGTTCAGCTGGGTTTTATATTAGCTCTCATTTTTCTGTATTTTACGGACTGGCATGAATTTCGGCAAAAAAAACCCATGTTTTTTCATGTATTAGTCGCACCGTGTTTATTTACATACCTTCATTGTTTCCAAACAGTGTCTGTGACAGGGCAGTAAAACGGCGAATCAAACAAAACAGAAGTCACCGCCATGGACCCGCTTAGCTGCGGACGCTAGCTCTCCAATCAGCTAAACTATGGATGTCAAACGCAATTCAATTTGGCCCTTGAGGCAATATCAAATTAACATTAGAGCTGGCCCGCCGGTGCCGCTGTAACACCGCATTCACCGCTTATACTCTTACTTGCCAACCCTCCCAATTTTCCCGGAAGATTCCTGAAGTTCAGTGCCTCTCCCGAAAATCTCCCGAGGCAACCATTCTCCCAAATTTCTCCCGATTTCCACCCGGACAACAATATTGGGGGCCGTGCCTTAAAGGCACTGCCTTTAGCATCCTCTACAACATGTCATCACGTCCGCTTTTCCTCCATACAAACTGCGTGCCGGCCAAGTCACATAATATATGTGGCTTTAACACACACACACAAGTGTATGCAAGACATACTTGGTCAACAGCCATACAGGTCACACTGAGGGTGGCCGTATAAACAACTTTAACACTGTTACAAATATGCGCCCCCGGTGAACCCACACCAAACAAGAATGACAAACAAATTTCTGGAGAACATCCGCACCGTAACCACAACAAACAGAACAGAACAAATACCCAGAATCCCTTGCAGCACTAACTCTTCCGGGATGCTTCAATATACACCCCTGCTACCACCAAACCCCGCCCACCTCATTGTTATTTTATTTTCAAATTTATTAGCCTGTGGAAAAAGTTAATGTGGCGGTATAGCTCGGTTGGTAGAGCGGCCGTGCCAGCAACTTGAGGGTTGCAGGTTCAATCCCCGCTTGCACCATCCTAGTCACTGCCGTTGTGTCCTTGGGCAAGACACTTTATCCTCCTGCTCCCAGTGCCACCCACACTGGTTTTAAATGTAACTTAGATATTGGGTTTCACAATGTAAAGCGCTTTGAGTCACTTGAGAAAAGCGCTATATAAATATAATTCAATTCAATTCAATTCAATGTTGAGATTTACCTCAAAAGGCTGCAAATAGAAAAGAGGCATTACATTTTTTTTAATTTAAATTTTATTTCATATACCATTGATGTTTTTTCGTTTGTTTTTTGAAAGTTGCTTTTGCACTGTTAAGTTATAGAAGCGTTGCTTGTTCCATATTCAGTGCTGAAGCAAATCAGTGTAGCAAACTGAGCAATAATTAAAGTTTAATTCATGCACTTTCTTGCTGCTTCAAGGCTCGAATGTTTGATTCATTCATTATTTTATTTTTAATATTATCCCTGGAAAAAGTTTATTTTGATATTTACCTCAGAAGGCTGCAAATAGAAAATAGGCATTTGATTTTGATTTGTTTTGCCATTGATTTTTTATTATTATTTGAAACTCAATTTTGCATGTCACTATAGTTATATAAGCCTGGCTTGTTCAATTTTCAATGCAAAACGTGTTTGGGTCCCTATTAAAAGGTTCATTTGTCCAACCTTGGCCCTTTGTTCCGTTTTGAATTTTGGCCCACTCTGTATTTGAGTTTGACACCCCTGAGCTAAACAGACCCAAAAACGCTACGGTGACGTTTTGGTGAATTTACATATTAGTACATACTAACGGCGCTAGCTTCACTACATTACGATACGATACGGACAGAGATGGCGGCGCCCGGACGGGCTGCGCTCTCGAGGAGCTCCTGCTAAAGATGGAACATTTGGCAGAAATACCGGACAATTCCACAAACTTTATGGCTGGCTCACATCGTGGTCACTCCGTGATCACGTACGACCGCCAGACACTTCTGGATGTGGACGAATCGGGCCGTTTTGGACTGATAGACACTTGCGTGCTAGACTTGCTAACTAGCATGGGAATTCATCGGCGGCTACATCCAGCGGCCTGTGAAGCAGCGGAGTCTAGTAGCAGCGGGGGCCGTCTACGGAGCAGACGCCAGCGGTGTGATCGGAAACGCGGATGCCGAGCGGGGCTAAAAACAAAGCAGAAGGCTAATCCCCACAAAACACCACTTTCCTCCATCCCGAAGACGGATTTAGATGGAAAATGCGAGACTACTGGTCTGGGTAAGGAGTCTGTTAAATTAGAACAAGTTTTTTCTGCTTTGAGTGTTTCAGAGTTGGACATGTGTTTTACTGAGGTGGCTAACTATGATGCGTGCAGTTTATCAAAGCAACAAACAAACAATCGGAAAATCCCCGTTACTGAGGTGGCTAACCATGATGCGTGCAGTTTATCAAAGCAACAATCAAACAATCGGAAAATTCCTGTCGTATCAATTCCTAGATATGGTCGTAACTATACTAAATGCACTGGGCATAATAAACACAACATTATTAATATTGCTACTACGGATAATTTGATCAAAAACTCCCTAAAACAGCCCACTACCTATAATATAGGTTTTTTAAACATAAGATCATTGTCTCCTAAAACGTTGTTAGTTAATGATATTATCAGAGACAACAATCTTAACGTCATCGGTCTCAGCGAAACCTGGCTTAAACCAAACGACTTTTTTGCGCTAAATGAGGCATGTCCTCCTAACTTTACACATGCGCATATTGCCCGTCCGCTCAAAAGGGGTGGGGGGGTCGCACTAATATACAACGAAAACTTTAACCTTAGTCCTAACATAAATAATAAATATAAATCGTTTGAGGTGCTTACTATGAGGTCTGTCACACCGCTGCCTCTACACCTGGCTGTTATCTACCGCCCCCCAGGGCCCTATTCGGACTTTATTAATGAATTCTCAGAGTTCGTTGCTGATCTAGTGACACACGCCGATAATATAATCATAATGGGGGACTTTAATATCCATATGAATACCCCATCGGACCCCCCGTGCGTAGCGCTCCAGACTGTAATTGATAGCTGTGGTCTCACACAAATAATAAATGAACCCACGCATTGCAACGGTAATACGATAGACCTAGTGCTTGTCAGGGGCATCACCGTTTCCAAAGTTACGATACTCCCGTATACTAAAGTATTGTCCGATCATTACCTTATAAAATTCGAGGTTCAGACGCATGATCGTCAAACTAATAATAATAATACCTGCTATAGCAGCCGCAACATTAATACAGCCACAACGACAACTCTTGCTGACCTACTGCCCTCGGTAATGGCACCATTCCCAAAGTATGTGGGCTCTATTGATAACCTCGCTAACAACTTTAACGACGCCCTGCGCGAAACCATTGATAACATAGCACCGCTAAAGTTAAAAAAGGCTCCAAAAAAGCGCACCCCGTGGTTTACAGAAGAAACTAGAGCTCAGAAATTATTATGTAGAAAGCTGGAACGCAAATGGCGCACGACTAAACTTGAGGTGCACCATCAAGCATGGAGTGATGGTTTAATAACTTATAAACGCATGCTTACCTTAGCTAAAGCTAAATATTACTCAAATCTCATCCACCGTAATAAAAACGATCCTAAATTTTTGTTTAGTACGGTAGCATCGCTAACCCAACAAGGGACTCCTTCCAGTAGCTCAACCCACTCAGCTGATGACTTTATGCAATTCTTTAGTAAGAAAATTGAAGTCATTAGAAAGGAGATTAAAGACAATGCGTCCCAGCTACAACGGTGTTCTATTAACACTGACACGATGGTATATACGGCGGATACTGCCCTCCAAAATAGTTTCTCCCGTTTTGAGGAAATAACATTAGAGGAATTGTTACAACGTGTAAATGGAATAAAACAGACAACATGTTTACTTGACCCTCTTCCTGGGAAACTGATCAAGGAGCTCTTTGAATTATTAGGTCCATCAGTGCTAAATATTATAAACTTATCACTCTCCTCGGGCACTGTTCCCCTAGCATTCAAAAAAGCGGTTATTCATCCTCTTCTTAAAAGACCTAACCTCGATCCTGACCTCATGGTAAATTACCGACCGGTGTCTCACCTTCCCTTTATTTAAAAAATCCTTGAAAAAATTGTTGCGGAGCAGTTAAATGAACACTTAGCGTCTAACAATCTATGTGAAACCTTTCAATCCGGTTTCAGGGCAAATCACTCCACGGAGACAGCCCTCGCAAAAATGACTAATGATCTATTGCTAATGATGGATTCTGATGCGTCATCTATGTTGCTGCTCCTCGATCTTAGCGCTGCTTTCGATACCGTCGATCATAATATTTTATTAGAACGTATCAAAACACGAATTGGTATATCAGACTTAGCCCTGTCTTGGTTTAACTCTTATCTTACTGATAGGATGCAGTGTGTCTCCCATAACAATGTGACCTCGGACTACGTTAAGGTAACGTGTGGAGTTCCCCAGGGTTCGGTCCTTGGCCCTGCACTCTTCAGCATCTACATGCTGCCGCTAGGTGACATCATACGCAAATACGGTATTAGCTTTCACTGTTATGCTGATGACACCCAACTCTACATGCCCCTAAAGCTGACCAACACGCCGGATTGTAGTCAGCTGGAGGCGTGTCTTAATGAAATTAAACAATGGATGTCCGTTAACTTTTTGCAACTCAACGCCAAAAAAACGGAAATGCTGATTATCGGTCCTGCTAGACACCGAACTCTATTTAATAATACAACTCTAACATTTGACAACCAAACAATTAAACAAGGCGACACGGTAAAGAATCTGGGTATTATCTTCGACCCAACTCTCTCCTTTGAGGCACACATTAAAAGCGTTACTAAAACGGCCTTCTTTCATCTCCGTAACATCGCTAAAATTCGCTCCATTCTGTCCACTAAAGACGCTGAGATCATTATCCATGCGTTTGTTACGTCTCGCCTCGACTACTGTAACGTATTATTTTCGGGTCTCCCCATGTCTAGCATTAAAAGATTACAGTTGGTACAAAATGCGGCTGCTAGACTTTTGACAAGAACAAGAAAGTTTGATCATATTACGCCTGCACTGGCTCACCTGCACTGGCTTCCTGTGCACTTAAGATGTGACTTTAAGGTTTTACTACTTACGTATAAAATACTACACGGTCTAGCTCCATCTTATCTTGCCGATTGTATTGTACCATATGTCCCGGCAAGAAATCTGCGTTCAAAGGACTCCGGCTTATTAGTGATTCCCAAAGCCCAAAAAAAGTCTGCGGGCTATAGAGCATTTTCCGTTCAGGCTCCAGTACTCTGGAATACCCTCCCGGTAACAGTTCGCGATGCCACCTCAGTAGAAGCATTTAAGTCTCACCTTAAAACTCATTTGTATACTCTAGCCTTTAAATAGACTCCCTTTTTAGACCAGTTGATCTGCCGTTTCTTTTCTTTTTCTTCTATGTCCCACTCTCCCGTGTGGAGGGGGTCCGGTCCGATCCGGTGGCCATGTACTGCTCGCCTGCGTATCGGCTGGGGACATCTCTGCGCTGCTGGTCCGCCTACGCTTGGGATGGTTTCCTGCTGGCTCCGCTGTGAACGGGACTCTCGCTGCTGTGTCTTGGATCCTCTTTGGACTGGACTTTCACAGTATCATGTTAGATCCGCTCGACATCCATTGCTTTCCTCCTCTCTAAGGTTCTCATAGTCATCATTGTCACTGACGTCCCACTGGGTCATTATTGTCACCAATGTCCCACTGGGTGTGAGTTTTCCTTGCCCTTATGTGGCCTACCGAGGATGTCGTGGTGGTTTGTGCAGCCCTTTGAGACACTAGTGATTTAGGGCTATATAAGTAAACATTGATTGATTGATTGATAGCACGTACACACATCACACATGGGACGGTTTAGTACGTAAGAATGTTTTAGTTATATTGTAAAACTTACAAACGTTGCTTGGAGCGATAACTCGCAACGGCATTCTTTTTGTATTGTTTCAGTTTCACAAATTCCTCGGTAAATTCACATAAACACCATCCATAGCGTTCTACTTTTACGGATTCTTTATTCATCACTCCAAGCAACTTTTGTAAGTTTTACAATATAACTAAAACAATTCTTACTTACGAAACCGTCCCATGTGCGATGTCTGTCGGAGTGTTTTCATGCATACTTGGATGTGATGTCGTAATTTAATCAAGCTAGCATCGTAAGCATTAGTTAATATGCTAACACCTATGCGAGTGTCTATGTTAGTACTATTAACTTACAACAGCATTATTTTTGTGTTGATTCAGTTTCACAAATTCCTCGGTAAATTCACCAAAACGCCATCCATAGCGTTTCTACTCGTACGGATTCTTTATTCATCACTCCAAGCAACATTTGTAAGTTTTACAATATAACTAAAACAATTCTTACAAACGAAACCATCCCATGTGCAATGTCTGTCGGAGTGTTTTCATGCATACTTGTATGTGCTATCGTAATGTAATCAAGCTAGCATCGTTAGCATTAGCTAATATGCTAACACCTTTGCGAGTATCTGTGTTAGTACTATTAACTTATAACAGCATTATTTTTGTATTGATTCGGTTTCACAAATTCCTTGGTAAATTCACAAAAACGCCATCCATAGCGTTGCTACTCTTACGGATTCATCACTCCAAGCAACATATGCGATGTCTGTCGGAGTGTTTTCATGCATACTTGTATGTGCTATTGTAATGTAATCAAGCCAGCATCGTTAGCATTAGCTAATATGCTAACACTTTTGCGAGTGTCTGTGTTAGTACTATTAACTTACAACAGCATTATTTTTGTATTGATTCAGTTTCACAAATTCCTCGGTAAATTCACCAAAACGCCATCCATTGCGTCGCTACTCTTACAGATTCTTTATTCATCACTCCAAGCAACATTTGTAAGTTTTCCAATATAACTAAAACAATTCTTACTTACAAAACCGTCCCATGTGCAATGTCTGTCGGAGTGTTTTCATGCAGACTTGTATGTGCGATCGTAATGTAATCAAGCTACCATCGTTAGCATTAGCTAAAATTCTAACACCTTTGCGAGTGTCTATGTTAGTATTATTACCTTACAACAGCATTATTTTTGTATTGATTCAGTTACACAAATTCCTCGGTAAATTCACCAAGACGCCATCCATAGCGTTTTACTCTTACGGATTCTTTATTCATCACTCCAAGCAACATTTGTAAGTTTTACAATATAACTAAAACAATTCTTACTTACGAAACCGTCCCATGTCCAATGTCCAATGTCTGTCGGAGTGTTTTCATGCATATTTGTATGTGCTATCGTAATGTAATCAAGTTTGTGTCGTTAGCATTAGCTAATATGCTAACACCTTTACGAGTGTCTGTGTTAGTATTATTAACTTACAACGGCATTTTTTTTGTTTTGTTTCAGTTTCACAAATTTTTCAGTATATTTACCAAAACGTCATCCATAGCGTTTCTACGCTTACGGATTCTTCATTAATTGCTCCAAGCAACATTTGTAAGTTTTACAATATAACTAAAACAATTCTCACTTTCTAAACCGTCCCATGTTCGATGCCTGCAGGAGTGTTTTCATGCATTTGTATGTGCAATCGTGATGTAATCAAGCTAGCGTCGTTAGCATTACACCTTTATGAGAGTCTATTAGGTATTATTAACTCACAACAGCATTCTTTTTGTATTGTTTCAGTGTCAAAAATTCCTCAGTAAAATCACCAAAAAGTCATCATGGCGTTATTGAGTCTGTTTAGCAGCTCGTAGGTCCATGGCGATGACTTCTTTTTTGTTTGATCCACCGTTTTACTGCCCTGACACCGATTGGAAACAATGAAGGTATGTAAATAAACATTTATAAAATATTTCTGTGGAAATAACTAATTCCACAACGCATATAACTGCGGCTTATAGTCCGGCGCGGTTTATATATGGAAAAAATATCTATTTTATAATTTTGAGGGTGCGCTCTACAATCCAGAATGTAGTTGCAGTCCTTTTGAAACGAGGTCGTCGGCGATCACTCGAAACTGTCACACTTGGACTATGACTTGGACTATAGGATAGTTTGTTTCTCCGATGCAAAGGGAAATTGGCACGAGCGAGACGTGAATGTAAGTACATTTTGATTTATAACTATACAAACAAACTACAAAAAGGCAAACAAATGGCGCGCACAATAGCCGAGAACATACTTGACTAATGAAAATCAAATGACTAGCATAAAGGCTACAAACTATAAACATGAAACAAAAACACTTGCACTGTGGCATGAATAACAAAACTTACGTGGCGTGGACAAAATGAACAGCATGGTCTTTGGCATGAAAGGAGTTGAGGAATACGGGATGTGAAGTTGCCAGACTGACTACCAGGTAACTGTGGTTTAAATAATAACTATGATCATTACAAACAGGTGTGAGGGCTGAGGACAGGGGCGTGACATGAGGGCCAGCTGAAAATTAATGAGTTGCTGTAGAAACAAAAAAAAAACAAGGAAGTGCAAAAGCAAGAATGTCCAAAAAACTAAACATAACATGACCAAAACAAAACATGATTTCCTGGGCGTGATAGAAACGAGTATGATTGTCCTCATGTTGGTGAGGTTGCCTTCAGGAGAACGCCTGTGCGTGGAATTTTTTTAAATTGGGGAGACTGGTGCACAGACAGCCACCACACTGTCCTTGGCAAAGAGAAGGAAAGGGTCTAACGGCATGGAGACCAAGACAATTGGGGGGCCCATCTTTGCTGCAGCCTTCTTCTGCCTTTGAGACCGTTGTGGAGCTTCTATGCAACCATCGTCCGCCCACTTAAAGTCTTTTTAAGAAATAAGGTAAAAGAGCAGCGACAGTAGAAATGACGGATTCATAAACGATAAAAAGGCCTCCGCTCGTGCTGATTTTGCGTATTTGTACGTGCTGTTGTAATGTGATCAAACTAGCGTCGTTAACATTAGGTGTAATGTTAACGAATGTCTGTGTTAGTATTATTAACTCACGACGGCATTCTTTTTGTATTGTTTCAGTTTCACAAATTCCTCTGTAAATTCATGAAAACATCACTGTGGCCATATTGAGTCTGTTTAGCAGCTCGTGGGTCCATGACGATGACATCTGTTTTGTTTGATCCCCCATTTTACTGCCCTGTCACAGATACCGCTTGGAAACAACGAAGGTATGTAAAGAAACATTTGTAAAATATTTCTGTGTAAATAACTAATTACACAGCGCACCACACTGTCCTTGGCAAAGAGAAGGCCAGGTTCCAACGGCATGGATGCCAAGACAATTGGGGGGACCATCTTTGCTGCAGCTTTCTTCCGCCTTTGAGACCGTTGTGGAGCTTCTATGCAATTCATCCGCCCACTCCGCCAATTGAGGTCTTTTTTAAGTAAGTCAGAAACAAGGTAAAAGATCAGCGACAGTAGAAATGACGGACTCATAAATGATAAAAGGGCCTCCGCTCGTGCTGATTTAGCGTTTACGCGCGTCGGCCCACAGCAGTAGCGTCTCGTACGTCAACCGCCCGCCGTTGGAAGCGTGTTTTATCTCCCCCGCTTGACGAGAACAAGCGGCGACGTAAGCGTTTAGAGCGCAAATATTTTCAAACCCCCTCTTCCCCCCTTTTATTTGACTGGCGAAACGCAGAGACAAGATGAAGCCTTGTTAGGATGTAGAGACGTCGCGGATAGGACCTGTGACAGGTCGAGGCGGGCGAG
Source organism: Nerophis ophidion (assembly GCF_033978795.1). Classification (NCBI taxonomy): domain Eukaryota; kingdom Metazoa; phylum Chordata; class Actinopteri; order Syngnathiformes; family Syngnathidae; genus Nerophis; species Nerophis ophidion. The sequence continues at coordinate 58,841,387 of NC_084619.1, read as the reverse complement.
TGATGAAAGACGAGCGCAAGGCAGGGGTGGAGACACTTGTACCGTCGTAAGCGTTGCGCTTTTATTTTTTGCCGTCGCGGCACATTGAGAAAGGCCTTTTTTTTGCGAACGTCCCCCCCCCCCTTCCCCTTCATCATCTCTTACACCGTCTCCGCAACTTCAAAGGGCATATTTTGTAACGCCGCGCTTATTTGCCGCCGCTCGGAGATAAACACTCCTTCAGCGCCGAGCATCACGGCGGGCAAATACGCCGCAGTAAGCTTTTTGAATAAATTAGCCAACATGAATGAAACATGAAAATACAATTCAAGTTTTTTTTTGTTTTTTTTTTGCTGCGGTGAGTCCATCAGGGCGGCAAAGTGGGCAGAAATATGGAGGTGTCAGGACTGTGACTTGGGCGGGGATTGTTTTTCCGAGGCACAGGAAAGTTGGCACGAGTAAGGCGTGAATGAAGGTACATATTTTTATTTTAACACTATAACTACAAAAAAAAAGCAAACAAAAGGCGCGCACATGGGCGGAAGTACAAAACAGACTAAGGAAACAAAACTTGCATAATGGCATGAATAACAAAAAACTTACTTTGAACGGAACGAGAACGGGACATAGATCTTTAGCATGGAGCGTAGCAGGTGATGGAGGGTGATAGACCGTGGGAAGGAGGTGATGTTGCCAGACTGGCTACCTGGTAACTTGTGGCTTAAATAATACTATGGTGATTGGTGAAAACAGGTTGGTGACATGGGGACAAGGTGAAAACTAATTGGTTGGTGTCAGAGGTATTTGTTGGTGAACCCCAAGATGCAGAGAGGGGGGCAGGCATAGAATATGAAAACATGATTTAATTAAAACTAAACAAGAACAAACAAAAAGCACGCACGTGGGTGGAATAACAAACTAAGGGGGCTAGTACTGGAAACTAGAAAACAAAAAGGAACTTTAGCATGGAAGCTAGTGGATAGCAAACATAAAAACTGGAAATAACTAAAGCTGACAGAAACAGCTTACCGCTACGACGACCAGGACAAAATGTAGCATGACAGGTAGTAGCTGTAACAAAACGACACGACAGGTGGCACGACAAGAGTGATATGTGGCAACGACAATACAATACAATACAATGATCCAGCAACTGACACAAGACAAAGCAGGTACAAATAGGAGCGGGCTGATTGGCAACAGGTGTGGCCAGGTGCCAATCCGCCGCAGCTGATGAGGAACACAGCACTCAGGGAACAAGACAGGAAGCTGACAAAATAAGAGCACTAGACAGGAACTAAAGACAGGAGATACTAAACACAGAGGAAACAGAAAAACTAAAAAACTAAAACATAGACAAACTGTCAGGGGAAAGCCTGACAGTTGGCATGGTAATAAGACAAACAAGGAAGTGGAAAAACAAGAAACAATGAAGTCTTAAGCAAAACAGAACATAAATAAACAAAAACATGAACAGACATGACAGGAGGAGAGATTTTTAGGAAGTGCAACGTCGTAGTCAGTCCACCTGGCACATATGACCAAACACAACAATAATAGTCAACATTGTCAGCCATCTTCTCTGTTTCCCCAAAAAGTGGACTCTTTGGGCACATTTCCCCTCTTTAAAGTCCACCTGGGCTTCATTGACAATTTATAGTATCACACCACTTGATATGGCGTGGCCCACCACATCATTTTATGTGGTGCTGCCGTATGATTATCATCTTTTTTTGTGGTCCAGGACGTCTTTTTAACTGGCCCGACGCTTCTTTTTTAATGTGGTCCGTTGCATCTTTTTGTGTGGCAATCACACCTTTTTAAGTGACCCATCGCATGTTTTTATGAGGCCCATCACACCTTTTGATGTGGTCCACCACCTCTTTTTTTTGAGGCTCATGTCACTCTTTTATGAGGCCCATCGCACCTTTCATGTGGCCCATCACACCTTTTTTGTGGCCCACTGCACTTTTTTACGTGGCTCATCACACCTTTTACATGGCCTATCGCACCTTTTTTACGTGGCCCATTGCACGTTTTTACGTGGTCCATCACACCTTTTTACGTGGCCCACTGCACCTTTTTTATGTGGTCTGCCACAATTTTTTACCTGGCCCATCGCACTTTTTACATGGCCCACTGCACATTTTTATGTGGTCCACCAGACCTTTTTAAGTGGCCCATCGCACTTTTTATCTGGCCCATTGCACCTTTTATGTGGCCCACTGCACTTTTTATGTGGCCCACTGCACTTTTTAGCTGGCCCATCGCACCTTTTATGTGGCCCACTGCACTTTTTATCTGGCCCATTGCACTTTTTATCTGGCCCATCGCACCTTTTTCTGAGGTCCATCGCACTTTTTTGTGTGGCCCACTGCACCTTTTTATAGGGTCTGCTGCACCTTTTTATGTGGCCAATCCCACCTTTTAAGTGGCCCATCGCACCTTTTTATGTGGCCCATCGCACCTTTTTACGTGGCCCATCACACTTTTTTACATGGCCCACTGCACATTTTTATGTGGTCCGCCACTCCTTTTATGTGGCCCATCGCACTTTTTTATGAGTCTCATCACACATTCTATGTGGCCCATCACATCTTTTACGTGGCCAATCGCACATTTGTATGTGGCCCATCGCACCTTTTTCTGAGGTCCATCGCACCTTTTTCTGAGGTCCATCGCGCTTTTATATGTGGCCCATCACATCTTTTTATGTGGCCCACTGCACATTTTTATGTGGTCCGCCACACCTTTTATGTGGCCCATCGCACTTTTTTATGAGTCCCATCACACATTCTATGTGGCCCATCACATCTTTTATGTGGCCAATCGTACATTTTTAGTGGCCCATCGCACCTTTTTCTGAGGTCCATCGCACTTTTTTATGCGGCCCATCACACCTTTTTATGTGGCCCACTGCACCTTTTAGTGGCCCGCCACACCTTTTTATGTAGCCCATGGCACCTTTCACGTGGCCCATTGCACCTTTTATGTGGCCCATCGCACTTTTTTATGCGGCCCATCACACCTTTTTATGTGGCCCACTACACCTTTTAGTGGCCCGCCACACCTTTTTATGTAGCCCATCGCACCTTTCACGTGGCCCATTGCACCTTTTATGTGGCCCATCGCACTTTTTTATGCGTCCCATCGCACCTTTTTATGTGGCCCACTGCACCTTTTTATGTTGTCTGCCAGACCTTTTTATGTAGACCATCGCACTTTTTATCTGGCCCATCGCACCTTTTATGTGGTCCGCCACACCTTTTAATTTGGCTCATCACACCTTTTATCTGGCCCATCGCACCTTGCTATGCGGCCCACCTCACTTTTTTGTGTGGACTGCTGCACTTTATGTGGGCCACCACATCATTGCATAAGTGCGTAAAGGCCAAAAAGGCATCTATTAATTCTTCTTATTCCTCTTCCGCTCCGTTTTTCGGTGGCACGTTAACTCCCCCCATCGTTGTTCCCGCTTTCAGGACACGTGTGCTCATTCAACAATCCTTTAAAAAAAATTACTGGTTTCCCTGTAATTCACAGTTTCCCAGTATTTTCCCCCATCTCTCTCTGTCTGCTCCTTTTCCCACGTCTTTCAGCCAACTTCACCCGTTCCACATTCATCTCAATCAGGACACAAAAAGAAGCTGTGTGTTTTATAAAGTTTTTGCAATATATATGATTTTCCATAATATTGGACATTAAAATTGGTACTCATTGCACCATTCTAACTGATGATTATGCAGAAGTGCACTCTGGGAGGTGATGTCATTTTGACCTCCTGCAGCAGTAAGTGACATGTGAGTGATGCAACACGTCACATTGGCGGACACTCCACCAATGTGACGTGGTGCACAAGTTGGTGTTGTTACGACGAGGACATCTTCATCTACTAAATGTTAATTTGTTTGCAAGTAAATGTTCTATATAATCAGGTAACATATTTTATTTTAAAAATTAAATAAAGTATCCCCAAAAATTGCTGAAAACTTTATGCTGTTGCAGCAAAGAATTCTGGGTAATTAATCAGCCGGACATCACCTAGGCCGAGAGGACACATCTGCCTTTCAACTAAATAATGTGGCAGAAATTTTTTTTTTTTTTTAGATGATTCTACATCTCTGAGTCATATAGTTTAATGCCAATAATAATAGCCAGGAAAGTACCTGGATAGCGAGGGCAAAAAATGTGAGGGCTCCCGGAATATAGAAATATATGTAGTGTTCAACGTGTGAGGCAATGCAAATTAAACAATAAAAAAACAAATAACGGTTTGAATTGGTCCAAGTTATCAGGGACTGTAATTACTGACGGACAGATGCCGCCGTGTGTTTGCAGCCAACAACGTAAGCAAACCCTCATCCGCGACATCTTTTTAACTGGCCCGTCACATCTTTTTTTAATGTGGGTCGTTGCATATTTTTGTGTGGCCCATCGCACCTCTTTGCATGGCCCATCACACCTTTTTATGTGGCCCATCTCATGTTTTTATGAGGACCTTCACACCTTTTTATGTGGCCCATCTTGTGTTTTTATCAAGACCTTCACACCTTTTTATGTGGCCCACCACCTCTTTTTTTGAGGATCATGGCACCTTTTTATGAGGCCCATTGCACCTTTTAATGTGGCCCACCACTTCTTTTTATGTGGCCCATCACACCTTTATACGTGGCCCACCACATCTTTTTTTGTAGCTCATGGCACCTTTTTGTGAGGCCCATCGCATCTTTTTCTGAGGCCCATCGTACCTTTTCAAATGGCCCACCACATCTTTTCATGTGGTTCGCCACATTATTTAATGTGGTACGCCGCACCTTTTAATGTCGCCCACGGCAACCTTTTTTTAGTGGCCCATCGCACCTTTTTGGGTGGTCCGCTGCACCTTTTTATGTGGCCCATCGCACCTTCGTATGTGGCCCACTGCACATATTTATGTGACCTGTCCCACTTTTCTATGTGGACCGCTGCACTTTATGTGGCCCACCACAACTTTTTACCTTTTTTCTGAGGCCCATCGCAACTTTTCAAATGGCCCACCACATTTTTTATGTGGTCCGCCACATTATTTAATGTGATACGCCACATTATTTAACATGGTATGCCGCACCTTTTTATGTCGCCCACGGCACCTTTTTTTTAGTGGCCCATCGCACCTTTTTGGGTGGTCCGCTGCACCTTTTTATGTGGCCCATCGCACCTTTTTACGTGGCCTGCCCCACTTTCCTATGTGGACCGCTGCACTTTACGTGGCCCACCGTAACTTTTTATGTAGTCTGCCATACCCTTTTAAGTGGCCCATCGCACCTTTTTATGTGGTCTGTCACATTATTTAATCCGGCCCGCCCCGGGGCACTTTTTTATGTGGCCCATGGCACCTTTTTACGTGGCCTGCTGCACCTTTTATGTGGCCCAAGGCACATTTTTATGTGGCCCGCGGCAAGTTTTTATGAGGTCCATCGCACCTTTTAACAAGGTCTGCTGCACCTTTTTACGGGTTCGCCACCCTTTTTTTATATGTGGCCCATCGCACCTTTTTACGTGGCCCATCTCATGTTTTTATGAGGACCTTCAAACCTTTTTATGTGGACCACCACCTCTTTTTTTTGAGGATCATGGCACCTTTTTATAAGGCCCCTTACACCTTTAATCTGGCCCACCACATCTTTTTATGTGGCCCATCACACCTTTATATGGCCCACCACCTCTTTTTTTAAGGCTCATGGCATCTTTTTATGAGGCCCATCGCATCTTTTATGTGGCCCACCACCTCTTTTTAAGAGGCCCATCGCACCTTTTCAAATGGCCCACGATTATTTAAGGTGGTACGCAACATTTTTTAATGTGGTACGCCACACCTTTTTATGTCGCCCATGGCACCTTTTTTTTAGTGGCCCATCGCACCTTTTTGGGTCTTCCGCTGCACCTTTTTACGTGGCCCACTGCACATTTTACGTGGCCTGCCCCACTTTTCTATGTGGACCGCTGCACTTTATCTGGCCCACCGTAACTTTTTATGTAGTCCGCCACACCTTTTTAAATGGCCCATCGCACCTTTTTACGTGGTCCGTCACATTATTTAAATGGCCCGCCCCACGGCACTTTTTATGTGGCCCATGGCACCTTTTTATGTGGCCCATGGCACCTTTTTAGTTGGCCTGCTGCACCTTTTATGTGGCCCAAGGCACCTTTTTATGTGGCCCGCGGCAAGTTTTTATGAGGTCCATCGCAACTTTTAAAAAGGTCTGCTGAACCTTTTTACGGGTTCGCCACACTTCTTTTATGTGGCCCATCGCACCTTTTTATGTAGCCCATCGCAGATTTTTACATGGCCCACTGCACCTTTTTATTTGGTATGCCAAACCTTTTTATGTGGCCCATCGCACCTTTTTATGTGTCCCATTGCACCTTTATCTGGCCCATCGCAACTTTTTGCCATCGCACCATGTCAACGTCTCTGTCGCTTTCACTAATTTGACGCTTTTCCACTAAGGCAGGGGTAGGCAACCCAGAACGATGAAAGAGACATCTTGGACCCAAATAACCCAACGCTGTCAAGCCCCATTCATATAAAACTCGCAGGCTGCACTAACATTAAACTTTCATAGTGAGGTGGGGGCCGAAAAATAACATCTCGCGGACCGCATGTCCGAGACCCCTGTTCTTGACCCAACGTTTTTGCATCATATCTCTCACATGTTGCCAAGACCAGAAGACTCGTTGTTGTGTTTTTAGTGTTTTCCTGCCTTCTCCTTTTGTCTGCACCTGTGCTTTTAGAGATTCATCCTTGGGCGAGGGGCGGACCTTGAGGCACACCTGCTCGCAATTAGCACACCGGTATTCGGGCTCGTCACTGTCAGCTTGGCCTCGCCGGTTATTGTCTCCAGAACTCCTGTCGTGCATGCACCTGCTTCACCAGACCTGGTATGTTTTTGCTACTTTGTCCTGAATTCCCTAACCTCCTGTGTGTTTATCTCCTAGTACCCTTCGAGGCAAAAGGATTACTTTTTTTGGACTCTTGCCCTGCTAAGTGTGCCCTGGCCCTTTCTGCTGCCGACCTCTGAGGAACCTATTTTGTCCAGATTTCATGGTGTGCGTTTCTGCCCCATCGCCCTTAGTTATCCCTTTTTGGCTAATACATTTTTTTTCATTTTTGTAATTCCACCTTTTCTCCTGTCTCTGCATCCTGGGGTAACCCCACTTGACCAAGACCTTAACACTCTTCTCTCATTTGACCCCCCCCCCAAATAAAACATTGAATTTTGCTCACTAAACACAATTTAATGAGCAAAATAATAATTACAAAATTTGTACATGCTTTAATTCACGCCTCCATTTCTCCCATGCTACTCCCCCCACCCTCAGCAGCTCCATTACCCCGCGGCGTTATTTCACATTAACATGTACGTCAGTCTGTGGAATTAAATGCACATTGCGCACACACACACACACACACACACACACACACACACACACACACACACACACGCCTCACATAGCGCCCAGTCATGCGCGCCGACAGATCATAATAGCTGTTACTTTTACACAGTAAAGTCGGACAAGTACAGTAGGCAAGCATGTGTGCGCTAACAAACAACGCAAGGATGGTGGCATGAATACACACACACACACACTCACAGACACACACACACACACTTACACACTTCTAAAGCCGAGCAGTGCTGACAGCCAGTCTGCTATTTTTAAAGGGCACACTTCACAAGATATCATCTCCTCATCATTTGTCCTTAGGGATAAGTGTCTATTTACACAATACACACACACACACACACACACACACACACACACACACACACGTTTGTTAATGTCCCGTCACTCAGTATCAAAGGGCACACACAAGTCCGCGTGTGTTCCTGCGACACGATGGAGACCGCTGCGCCCCTCCTCAGTATTCCCCGCTCCTCGTCTGCAGGCTCGCCCTCCAGGCGCGTGATGATGCAAGCGGCGGCCAAACGGCAGCAAGAAGCTCCCCCCCCCCAACCCCCCCCCCCCCCCCCCCCCTCGGTCTGCAAGATGTTTTCCGCCTTCGCCGCGCCCCACTTGAAAAGCGACAGGGGGCACCCGCGGAATACAAAGTGGTAACCCCGCTCGGATCAATTTTGGTTTTGGTCGAAACCTAATCTGGTGTGAACGCTATCGTTGGAGTCTGCCTGGGTGCCGCACGGAACAAAAACAAAGAGAAAAAGACGATTTAAGTCACGAGTATTTCATGATTAAGATCGGAAGAATACGCGTGCCGTGGTCACGAGTAAGAATCTGTCACATTTGAACCGTTTTTCCACGTTTTTGTTTGAGTCATTAACATATATATATATTTTTTAATATAATTTAGTTATATTACGCGAGATCCACTCGACGTCCATTGCACCGGTCGCCCAGGGGGGAGGGAGACCCCACATTTGCGGTCCCCTCCAAGGTTTCTCATTGTCATCCCATTGGGTGGAGTTTTTCCTTGCCCTGATGTGGGATCTGAGCCGAGGATGTCGTTGTGGCTTGTGCAGCCCTTTGAGACACCAGTGAAGTTGGCACATTGTCACATTGTTTTGTTTTTTTGTTCTTTAATAACTAAAAAATTCCGAGTAGGAATGTTACAGACGGCTGGAAGACAGAACGGCACTTGTACTCCCGGTTGAAAGCACTAGTCGGAAGGGCACCGCACTCGTCCAAAAGATGACATCATCCATCCATTTCCTACCGCTTTCTGCCTTTGGGGTCGTGGCGGGCGTTGGTGCCTATGTCAGCTACAATTGGGCGGAAGGCGGCGTACACCCTGGACAAGTCACCACCTCATCGCAGGGCCAACACAGATAGACGTACAACATTCACACTCACATTCAAATTTAGTGTTGCCAATCAACCTATTCCCAGGTGCATGTTTTTGGATAAATGGTAAAAAAAAGGGAATAAAATGATTTGCTAATTCAATTAAATAGACTGCAAAGACAAAATATTTAATGTTCCAACTGAGAAACATAAATGTTAATTTTTTTTTGCAGATAATCGTAAACTTTGAATTTAATGGCAGCAAAACATTGTGAAAAAGTTGACACAGGGGCATTTTTACCACTGTGCTACATGGCCTTTCCTTTTAACAACACTCAGTAAACGTTTGGGAACTGAGGAAACTAATAAATGAAGCTTTAAAAGTGGAATTATTTCCCATTCTTGCTTGATGTACAGCTTAAGTTGTTCAACAGTCCGGGGTGTCCGTTGTGGTATTTTAAGCTTCAAAATATGCCACACACTTTCAATGGGAGACAGGTGTGGACTACAGGCAGGCCAGTCTAGTACCTGCACTCTTTTACTATTGGCTGTTGTAACACGTGGCTTGGCATTGTCTTGCTGAAATAAGCAGGGGCATCCATGATAACGTTGCTTGGATGGCTCCAAAACCTGAATGTAACTTTCAGCATTAATGTTGCCTTCACAGATGTGTAAGTTACCCATGCCTTGGGCACTAATACACCCCCATACCATCACAGATGCTGGCTTTTCAACTTTGCGCCTATAACAATCCTGATGGTTATTTTCCTCTTTGGTCCGGAGGAGACGACATCCACAGTTTACAATTTGAAATGTGGACTCGTCAGACCACAGAACACTTTTCCACTTTGCATCAGTCCATATTAGATGAGCTCGGGCCCAGGGAAGGCGGAGGTGTTTCTGGGTGTTGTTGATAAATGGCTTTGGCTTTGCATAGTAGAGTTTTAACTTGCACTTACAGATATAGCGACCAACTGTAGTTACTGACAGTGGTTTTCTGTAGTGTTCCTGAGCCCATGCGGTGATATCCTTTACACACTGATGTCGGTTTTTGGTGCAGTACAGCCTTAGGGATCAAAGTCCCGTAACATCATCGCTTACGTGCAGTGATTTCTCCAGATTCTCTGAACATTTTGATGATATTACGGACCGTAGAAGGTGGAATCCCTAAATTCCTTGGTTGAGAAATTGTGTTTTTAAACTGTTTGACAATTTGCTCAGGCATTTGTTCACAAAGTGGGGACCCTCGCCCCATCCTTGTTTGTGAATGAATGAACATTTCATGGAAGCTGCTTTTATACCCAATCATGGCACCCACCTGCTCCCAATTAGCCTGTTCACCTGTGAGATGTTCCAAATAAGTGTTTGATGAGCATTCCTCAACTTTATCAGTATTTTATGCCACCTGTGCCAGCTTTTTTGAAACATGTTGCAGGCATCGAATTCCAAATTAATTTTTCCCCCGTCGTCCCTTGTAGTGGATTTAATTAGGTGTAGTTTTTATTTTTTATTTATTTATTTATTTTTTGCTGATTAGACATTTTTTTAATAATATCTACAACGTTCAATGAGCAGGATGTGTGACCACGTGTGTTGAATTCTTGTGCTGGTCGATTTTTTTGTTTCTGCACCATGACTAGGGAAGGTTGTTTGTATAGGGTCATGTATACATTGCTGTACAATTAACGGTACACTTTCATTTGCCTCCAGATGGCGTTAAACTGGCTGACTAATTAGCTATTATAGGAAAAGAAAGGGGCCCAGCCAAATTGTTTATTGGACTTGTGTCCTCCCGTGGTCCAAATGGAAGACGCCGCTGCCAGGCTTGCCACTGACAGTTTGTTTGTGTTTTAGTTTTTCCTCGATTTGTCCATCAATTCTAAAACTAAATTGAGTCTCTCTGCCGTAGACTTCTCTGCGGGGTTCAAATTTGGCTGGATTATTCTGTCAAAGTTTGTTGTTGACGAACCCCAAGATGCAGAGACGGAGGCAGGCATTGAACAGGAAAATATGATTTATTAAAAATACTAAGACAAAAACAAACAAAGGGTTCAAACAAAAAGCGCGCACGTGGGCGGATAACAAACTAAAGGTCTTTAGCATGGAAGCTAGCAAAAAACAAAAAGGGGCCTAGCGTGGAAGCTAGCGGATATTAAACCGGAAAATAGAAGTTGTTACTTGTAGAGTGAAAACAAAACGGAAGCAGGGAACACAGCAAGCTACAAACAAACAAATACAGCTTACCGCTACGCTGCAGTAAAACGACACGACAGGATAGAAACGACAAGAGCGACATGTGGCAACGACAATAATCCAGCAACTGACTCAAGACAAAGCAGGTACGAATAAGAGCGGGCTGATTGGCAACAGGTGTGGCCAGGTGCCAATCAGCCGCAGCTGAGGGAAAACAGCACACAGGGAGACAAACAGTAAGCTGAACCAAAATAAGAGTGCTGACAGGAACTAAGGACAGGAAATACTAAAGACACAGAGGAAAAACAAAAACACAAACAAACTGTCAGTGGCAAGCCTGACAGCCGCGAGTACTTTAGACACCCCTGCTCTCTAAATATTGAACTTATTACTCAACAGCTGTTTGTAACCCCGCGACCCGACCTCGAATAAGCGGAAGAAGATGGATGGATGTTTGTAACACGCATTTTAGTTGTAGTTTTCATTAACAACTTTGAAGGTGTTGAAATCGCCATGTAAAATTGCTAATGCTAATCAGTAGCATGCCATCCATCCATTTCCTACCGCTTATTCCCTTTGGGGTTGCGGGGGGCGCTGGTGCCTATCTCAGCTACAATCCGTCGGAAAGCGGGGTACACTCTGAACAAGTCACCACCTCATCGCAGGTGGCATGTATACGGCATATTCAATGTATATTCGCTTTGAAAAGTGGAGTCTTACTTTTGAGCGCTTTCTATCAGGCATGCTTCCTTTGTTGGTTTGGAAACATGTAACATTACTTATGGAGGCAGTTTGCGTTGAATACGCATGTTTGCCCGCCAAGTGCTTGAGCCGGTGCCAAGTCTGCACACTGTTTGAATTCAGTCGGCAGATTGCGTGTTACGTTTTTCCCCGAATACCTTCACTTTTTTCAAGCAGGAAGTGAACTTAATGTAAAAAAAAAAAAAAAAAAAGATGCCATCGCAGGTGATAAATAATCAGTTGACTATGCAGTTCTGGGTTCGTCTCGGAGGTCAGTGTGGAATAGTCTGGTCCGTATTTGCAGCACCCAAGAAGGAAGGGTGATGTTACCGGGAGCTAAATATGATTATTTTGCATGGAGGAGACGGGAAAATAACACAAATTCTGTTTTCTTTATCGAGACCTCTGACAGTTACTCCTCCATGGTCGCTCCCTGCGGCTTCAAAGGTCAAGGGCTGAGTGGAAGCGGTCAAAGATGGTTTGAATGCAAAATACGCTTTGTTTACTCCAATATTTACGGATGGATCGAAAGGTTCTATCACGGGAAAATACATTTGCAGTATGTTGTTTGGATTAATTGCAAACGCAACAAGGTTTGCTCACTTCTTTTCAGCTGGAGGACTTCTGCTTGAACCTGGCTGGTATATGGAGGTTAATTTGTGTATTTATTATAAAAGATTTTGTTTGTTTTTTTTACACTGAATTTATGTAACTTAATTTTTTTATAGTTTGAATTTTGTGAATTGAATTTTTTTTTACATCAAATCATGCTGACAATGTCGTTGGAAAAAAAATGAAGTCTTTAGAAATTCAGTGTATTAAAATGCAGTGTAAATAAATCAGTGCAACAAAAACAATGAAAGAAAATTCAGTGTCTGAAAATGAATTGTAAAAAAATTCAGTGTAAAAATGTTTGGTGCGAAAAAATCAGTGTAAAAAAACAGCGTCTAAAAATTTGTTGCAAAAAATTCAGTGTGAAAAAAAAAGAATTGTAAAAAAAAAATGTGCGTAATAAAATCAGAGTAAAAAAACTAAAAATTCATTGTAAAAAAAATTAAGTGTAAAAATATTTGGTGTGAAAAAAATCAGTTTAAAAAAAACTGTCCAAAAATTAATTGATTGTAAAAAAATCAGTGTATAAAAATTTAGTGTTTAAAAAGTCAGTGTAAAAAATGTAGTTTCTAAAAATTGGTTCTAAATAAAATTGGTGTGAAAAAAATCAGTGTAAAAAACAATGTCTAAAAACTAATTGTAAAAAATTCAGTGTATACAAATTATGTGTAGAAAAAAATAATCTAACAAAAATAGTATAATAAAGTCAGTTTAAAAAAACTTAGTGTCTAAAAATTCATTGTAAAAAAAATTCAGTGTAAAAAAATATGGTGTGAAAAAGATCAGTTTAAAAAACACTGTCTAAAAAATCAGTGCAATAAAGTCAGTGTAAAAATGTATGATAAAAAATTCAGCGTATGAAAACTCAGTCTCTAAAATTAATTGTAAAGAATTTTGTGTAAAAAAAATCTAGTGTCTAAAAATTCAGTGTAAAAAAAAATCAGTGCAATAAAGTCAGTGTAAAAATGTATAATAAAAACTTCAGCGTATGAAAACTCAGTCTCTAAAATTAATTGTAAAGAATTTTGTGTAAAAAAATCTAGTGTCTAAAAATTTAGTGTAAAAAAATATCAGTGTAAAAATTCAGCATAAAAAAAAATCAGTGTATAAAAATTCAGCTAAAAAAATTCAGCATCAAAAAATCAGTATCTAAAAAATGTTTCTAAAAAAAATGATAGTAAAAAAATTTCAGTGTCTAAAAATTGATTGTAAAAAAAAATCAGTGTCTAAAAATTCATTGTAAAAAAATTCAGTGTTAAATATTCAGTGTGAAAAAATCAGTTTCAAAAAAACAATGTCTAAAAATGTATAGTGAAAAAAAGTCAGTGTATATAAATTCAGTGTCTAAAAATTCAGAGTAAATAAAAAACAATTGTAAAAAATCAATGTAATAAAGTCAGTGTAAAAAACTTAGCGTCTAAAAATGTAAAATAAAAAATTCAGTCTCTAAAAATTCAACGTAAAAAATCAGTGGGAAAAAAAAATCAGTGTCAAAAATTAATCGTTAAATAATTCAGCGTGAAAAAAATCAGTGAATAAAAATTCATCGTAATGGAATCAGTATGTAAACATTGTTTGTAAAAAAAAAAATCATTGTAAAAAAAATTCAGTGTCTAAAAATGTATTGTAAAAAAAAAATCAGTGTTAAAAATATTCAATGTGGAAAAAAATGAATGTATGAAAAAAATCAGTGTATAAAAACGTCAGTGTTTAAAAATATCCTGTAAAAAAATCTGTGTAAAACAATATACCTCCAAAAAATCACTGAAAAAAATCCGTCAAAAAATTTAGTGTGAAAAAAATAAGTGTATAAAAAAATCAGTGCATACAAATAATTTGTAAAAAAATATGACGGAATAAAAACTCAATGTAAAAAGATTCAGTGCTGAGCAAGACTCACTTCCGGTAAATTCAGGATGAAGCAATGGATCCTGTAACCCAACCAGCCAATGAGCTGTCAAGTTTGAAGTCACGTGACATCGGTCTTGCAGAACAGCATAAAAAGGCTAACTGTGCTACTTTGGCATCAAACAACATAATTAACACGTGCATGCGGACCAATGAATATTTTTTTTTTACATTTGAGTGTCAAAAAAAGCTTTCGTAATAAAGAGAAGAACCTCTTTACTGCTACATGAGCCACCGCCGGGCTAATCAGAGAATATGGTCCCAAGAAGGATGTTTCTCCGAGTTGAAACGTAACTTTGGGCGGCGGCCGCCGAGGGACTCTCGGACCACGCCGCCTTCTGATCAGCACGCCGCCAGACGCTGTCAGGTTTCGCCATGAAAGACAATTGTCGCGTTCGCCGGCGGTCCTTGAAGTCGGCCTCCCGGTGGTCTTCCTGCGGTCCCGGCACCGTCGGCGAGAACACGATCAACCGCTTCCCTACATGTCAGCCAGGAGGCGGCTTTTTTTTTTTTTTTTTAGAGCGCCGCTTGTGTTTTTAGGAAAGTAGGGCAAGAGCGCGGCGAGCTCGAGAGGAGGGAACGCGGCGAGTAAACAAGAAAGTTTCCGTGATGTCTTGTTTGATCATTTAAGGGACGGAACGTCATTCTCCCCGCCTGGTTGACGGAGAGACGGCTGACGTGCGACATTCTCTTCTTCCCCCCCCAAGGAATTGTTGAGCGAGTGACATTCAAACGCGTGGCGTCACGTGTGAGTTACTCACAAGACAAGTCACACGGGGGAGCTCAAACCGACACGTCGCGAGTAACAGAGGCGACTTTCCCAGTGGAGCGCCGCTTCTGTTCCGTCCAGGACTGACACCGACTGGGAGGGGGGGGGGACGGACTCGAGCTGAGCGATGAAAGGCTGAATCCTGAAATTCCCGACGAGGAGGACAAAACACGTGGAAAAAAGCACGGGACGTGTTTAAAATAGACAAAAACATCAGTGGGACATCGTGTCGGCCTCCCTAGGGATTTGTGCAGACAATATAACTATAAGGCACTATTTTTTTCCCTACGTTTTGAACCCTGCGGCTGATAAAAAATGTGTGGCTAATTAACGGATTTTTCTTCGCTGACAGCCATAATGCAAATAGTTTAAAAAAACAAAACAAGCAAAGACACTGAAAATGTGTGTTATTAGTTGTGTTACGGCGCCATCTTTTGGACGAGTTTGATCACTGCCCTTCCGACTAGTGCTTTCAACCGGGAGTACAAGCGCCATCATGTCTTCCAGCCGTCCGGAACGTTCGACTCTGATTTCTCTTAAGGTGAAATAAAATAAAATTATTCTTTAGATCAGCTTTTCTTAACTTTTTTGTCCTCGGGGCCCAGGGCCCACTCAAGTATTGCCACTGAATTAGTACTGTGTATTCGGGACTATAAGGCGCTAATTTTTTTCCCTACGCTTTGAACCCTGCGGCCGATAAAAATGTGCAGCTAACTTACCGATTTTTCTTCGCTGATGGCCATAATGCAAATAGTTTAAAAAAAACAAGCAAAGACACTGAAAATGTGTGTTATTAGTTGTGTTACGGCGCCATCTTTTGGACGAGTTTGATCACTGCCCATCCGACTTGTGCTTTCAACCGGGAGTACAAGTTCCGTTCCGTCTTCCAGCCGTCCGTAGCGTTCTACTCGGATTTTTCTTCGCTGACGGCCCTAATGCAAATATTTAAAAAACAAAAAAAAAGACAAACCAAGTGGAAAAAAGCGCGGGACGTGTTTAAAATAGACAAAAACATCAGAGTGGGACAACGTGTCGGCCTCCCTATAAAGCATTTTTTTTTTTCCTATGTTTTAAACCCTGCGGCCCATAAAAAATGTGCAGCTAATTTACGGATTTTTCTTCGCTGACGGCCATAATGCAAATAGTTTAAAAAAAACAAGCAATGACAGTGAAAATGTGTGTTATTAGTTGTGTTACGGCGCCGTCTTTTGGACGAGTTTGATCATTGCCATTCCGACTAGTGCTTTCAACCGGGAGTACAAGTTCCGTTCCGTCTTCCAGCCGTCCGTAGCGTTCTACTCTGATTTTTCTTCGCTGACGGCCCTAATGCAAATAGATTTAAAACTAAAGCAGGACAAAACACACGAAAAAGCGCAGGATGTGTTTAAAATAGCCAAAATCATCAGAGTGGGACCTTGTGTCAGCCTCCCTTGGGATTTGTGCAGACAACATTTTGCTGTTAACGCTGACGTCATGATCAGTGAACACAACAACACTGTCTTTTTACTATCATGAATAACTTGTTATCCACAACATCCATCCTTCCACCCCTCCATCCGAAGTAAAAAAGTTGTCTAGATCAAGACAATTGTTGGAATTTAAGGTGAAATCAAATAAAAATAGTCTTTAGATCAGCTGTTCTTAACTTTTTTGTCCTCGGGCCCAGGGCCTACTCAAGTATTACCACTGAATTAGAACTGTGTATTCCAGACTATAAGGCGCCAAAATTTTTCCTACGCTTTGAACCCTGCGGCCGATAAACATGTGCGGCTAACTTACCGATGTTTCTTCGCTGACGGCCATAATGAAAATAGTTTTTAAAAAAACAAGCAATGTGTGTTATTAGTTGTGTTACGGCGCCGTCTTTTGGACGAGTTTGATCCCTGCCCTTCCGACTAGTGCTTTCAACCGGGAGTACAAGTGCCGTCCGTTCTATCTTCCAGCTGTCCATAGCGTTTTTACTCAGATTTTTCTTCTTGAACGGCCATAATGCAAATATTTAAAAAATAAAAAGGAAGACAAAACACGCAGAAAAAGCGCAGGATGTGTTTAAAATAGACAAAAACATCAGAGTGGGACATCGTGTCGGCCTCCCTTGGGATTTGTGCAGACAACTTTTTGCTGTTAACGTTGACGTAATGATCAGTGAACACAACACCACTGTCTTTTTAGTATTTTGAATAACTCGTTATCCACAACATCCATCCTTCTATCCATTCATCCAAAGTAGAAAAGTTGTCTAGATCAAGACAATTGTTGGATAATTTAAGGTGTAATCAAATGAAAATATTCTTTAGATCAGGCGCTAATTTTTTCCTACGCTTCGTACCCTGCGCCCGATAAAAATGTGCGGATAACTAATGGATTTTCCTTCGCGGACAGCCATAATGCAAATAGTTAAAAAAATATATTTAAGACACTGAAAATGTATATTATTAGTTGTGTTACGGTGCCATTTTTTGGACGAGTTCACTCACTGCAGGTGCAGTTTTCAACCGGAAGTACAAGCGCCGTTCCGTTTTCTAGCCATCCGTACCATTCTACTCTGATTTTTCTTCTTTGACGGCCATAGTGCAAATAGTTAAAAAAATAACGAGTAATGACTTTGAAAATGTGTGTTATTAGTTGTGTTATGGCACCATCTTTTGGACAAGTTCACTCACTGCAGGGGTTGCAGTGCCCTTCCAACTAGTTCTTTCAACTGGGAGTATAAGTGCCGTTCTGTCTTCCAGCCATCTGTAGGGTTTCTACTCTGATTTGTCTTCACTGACGGCCATAATGAAATTAAAGCTAAAAAACTAAATAAACCAAAACAAGCAAAGACACTGAAAATGTGTGCTATTAATTGTGTTACGGCGCCATCTTTTGGACGCGTTCATTCACTGCAGGTGCCCTTCCGACTTAACTTACGACGGCGTTCTTTTTGTGTTGCTCCAGTTTCACAAATTCCTCACCAAAACGTTATCCGTGGAGTTATTGAGTCTGTTTAGTTGGGTCACAGACGATGACTTCTGTTTTGTCAGATCAGACGTTCTACTGCCCTGTTACAGACACTGTTGGGAAACAATTCAGGTATGTAAATAAACATTTATGTGTAAATAACTCATTTTACATTGTATATATCTGCGGCTTATAGACCTGTTTGGCTAATATATGGAAAAAAAAATAAAAAATGTAGTGGGTGTGGTTTATAGTCCGTAAAAAATGGTACAAAAAATCCAGTAAAATCTTGAATATGTATTTTATAGTTAATGCAGAGTTGTGTTTAATTGCAGACAAGACGATTATTAATGGTGTTTAAGTCATTTTTGTGGTTTCGTGTTCGACCGACACATTTGTCCTCCGCATTCAAGCGCTGATTATTGATGATCAATTAATAATTGATTAGTTTTGTTACGCCTACGACGCATTTTAAAATAGGAGCATTTATGTTCATGATTGCATCATCTCTTATTGCCGACTGGTGTTTTGCCCAACGCTCACATTTTGCTTCCAGTGCAATACTTGCTGTGTGTATGTGTGTATGTGTGTGTGTGTGTGTGTGTGTGTGTGTGTGTGTGTGTGTGTGTTTGTGTGTGTGCGTGGAATGGATGCCCCGGGGTTTGCGCTGGAGTTAATTGCCTCCTCGTTACACCTCCCACAGCGTCAGCGTGACACCGCGCACGAGTGTTTTTCACCGGAATATGGTCGACTTTGCGGGATGAAGAAGGGAGGAAGATTAGTTCTCTTAATCCCGGCTTCTGATTGGTCCAGAAGCCTTGCGGGTATCCCGTCAAGACGCCTTTTAAATTAGAAAGTAAACAAAACAAAAAAAGGTACACAATTACGCACTTCACGGATTGACTTTAGAGTAGTCAGTGTTACTATTGAGTCTGTGCTGTACGGTGACTACTCTAAAGTATGTACAAAAGCTACTTCACAATGTCACAGGACAGGACATTATGGTATTTGGGTTTCCCCTCAATGAACCACAGCTCTCCACTCGAGCATGCCGCCTCCACCACACTTTTGTTTGTCGACAAGATGCAGTTTTACAGTGAAATATTGTATATAGAAAAATTGTAGCCCCTTTTTTTTGGTTTACATTAAATTTCTGACAACTGAGCTGTCAGTTTTTACATTAAAATCGAGTAACTTTATTTTTTTTAATTTCTTTTAATTTTTTTTTACAACGGCAAAAATATTACGCAGTTTTTACAGTGAAACAATTACTAACTCAGTGGCCAGAATTTTTATATAAAGTTTGTGGTGTTTTATTTGTATTTATTTATTTTTTTAATCAAATTACTGTAAATATTAAATACGATAGAGCTGTTTTATTTAAAATAATATAAAAAAAACAATTCTGGCAAATGAGCTAAATCATTTAAAAACATTTTTTTTTTACAATGCTGCATGGGAAAAAATGGTAGCTCAGTCACTAGAATTTTAATGTAAAATTGTGTGGATTTTACAACAAATTACTGTAAATTTAAAATATCAGACATTGTTATTTTTACGATACAATTTTGCCCCCCCCCGTAAAATCTTCAGTTGTTTTGACAGTGAATTACTGTAAATGAGGGTAGGGCAAAAAATATTATTTTACAGTAAAGTTCTGGTAACTGAGATGGCAGTTTTTACTGAAAAATGTACAGTTTTTTTTTTTTATACAACACTGTAAAAATATCTGCAGATTTTACAGTATAAACAATTGGCAGCTGAGTCACCAGAATTTTAGCATTGAATTCATCAAATTAATGTAATTAATAAATACGGTACAGCTGTTATTTAAAATCAAAATACATAATTCTGTCAGTTGAGCTTCTTAATTTTTTTTTAAACTGTAAAATCTATTGAAAATCTGCACCAATGTTATTTTTTACAATACAATTCTGATTGTCAGATTTTTTTGATTTTTTTGCCCGTAAAATGTTTTTACATCTACAATCCACCAACTCGAGTATTTCATATGTATATATATATATATATATATATATATATATATATATATATATATATATATATATATATATATATATATATATATATATATATATATATATATATATGAAATACTTGACTTTCAGTGAATTCTAGCTACAGTATATATATGTATTTTATTACATATATAAATAAAATAAATAGTTTAATTTCAGACAACACCTATCAAATACACAGTAATAAAAACACAGTTGTTCTACTAACTGTTCTGTGCTTGCTGGTTACTACAAAAAACAACAACAACACTTACCTTTCACTATTTGAGTAACCTTTGTTCTGCCATTTGTGCACTGGCGAGAGTCACTTGCCGTCAGGTGCACAACACCACATAAATCGTTGGCCAATCAAAAAGCAACCCCATAACGCTATAGCCAACATTCACCAGGAGATGGCGACAGATAACATAGAGTCACTCTATTACTGACGCCGTCGCCATGGCTGTAACTTCCTCGTTCTTCTGCTTCGTCTTCTTGTGTGTGCAGTATTTTATTAAAATCCGTAGATGTTGTAACGTGATTGGGCAGGCAAGCAGTTTATGTAGTGGGAAAGCGGACGTGAAAACAGGCTGTCCCCACTCAGGTCCGCATGGAGCTGGAGGGGGCGTGGCCTCCAGCTCCGCTGAATTTCGGGAGATTTTAGGGAGAAAATTTTGGGAGAGGCGCTGAATTTCGGGAGTCTCCCGGAAAATCCGGGAGGGTTGGCAACTATGCAGTAGGAAGGGGTTTCACATAGCCTCGCTTGTCACTGTTTACCTGACACATGAAACGCGACAAATTGGGAGCGTACAGTCTCCACTTCACTAGTGTTAAAATCTTAAAATGTGATATTTTATGGCAATCGCCTGAGTGGGGCTTCCCATCATTTTCAGCAGACTCTTCCTCTCACGCGAGATCCGCCCAGGAACGGGGGCCATTCGAATCCCTTCCTTATTGCACATATTTCGCAAGATTTGCTGTCATAAAAATGCTGCGAAATTAAAGAAGATAGCTGTTGTGAAAAAAAAAGTTACCCGTTCTTTGAAGACCTCGTCTTTAGGCAAACAATGTGTGTGTGCGTGCGCATGTGTGTGTGTGCAGTATTTGACTGTGGGAATTCAAAGTAAATATCCACATACACTCCCAGGGGTATTATGAAAGATTCATGTCGATGTGAGGCGACAATTTGAGCAAACGCGGCGAGCAGGTCTGGGGAGGGGGAAAGAAAAAACAAAAAACGCGGCGCACTTTTCCTGCCCAAACTACTGATTTGTGTGTGTGTACTTGTATTTCTACTCTTCTTGAGACACCAACAAGGAAAAGTACTGTCCATATGAGGACCGGTGAACAGGTTAGGACCAAAGTCATGGTCCCAATACGGAAAACCATTGTATCTAATAGAGAATGTCTCATTTGAACCCATCCATCCATCCATCCATCATCTTCCGCTTATCCGAGGTTGGGTCGCGGGGGCAGCAGCCTAAGCAGGGAGGCCCAGACTTCCCTCTCCCCCGCCACTTCATCCAGCTCTTCCCGCGGGATCCCGAGGCGTTCCCAGGCCATCCGGGAGACATAGTCTTCCCA
>NC_084619.1:58797362-58809862 GCF_033978795.1 Nerophis ophidion | reverse complement strand
ACAAAACCATTATTATTTATTTGCTAACTATTATTTATTATGTATTTATAACAGTATTATCATTTATGTATATGGTAATATTAGTATGAAAACATAATAAATAATAGTTAACTAATAAATACAATTTTTTTGTTTTTAATAATATTATTGTTTATTTATATGATAATATTATTATTATCACATAAATAAATCATATAATAATATATTAATAATATACCAGTATATTTATAATAATATTATTGTTTATTCATATGAAAATATTATTTTAAATACATGATAAATAATAGTTAATAAATAAATAATAATAATGTAAAATATTAATTTATTTTTATAAATATGTATTATAGTGTAAAATATACAAAATATC
This sequence comes from Nerophis ophidion, assembly GCF_033978795.1. Classification (NCBI taxonomy): domain Eukaryota; kingdom Metazoa; phylum Chordata; class Actinopteri; order Syngnathiformes; family Syngnathidae; genus Nerophis; species Nerophis ophidion. Next base: position 58,809,495 of record NC_084619.1, on the reverse strand, counting down.
AATGACTATATTATATTGACCCATATGTAGTCGTACGAAACACAATCAAAGCATTTACTGTATATTAGGGTTTTCCCGATACGATACAGTTATTGGTCCGATAACAGCAAAAAAAAAAAAAAAAAAATGTAGAATCGGATCATATCGTTTGTTTCTTTACAAGAAATTATATATAAATTATTGCGTTGAACACTTACTTGCGCACAAGCTTACTTTTATGGGGAAAAAAGTTGAAACCACAACCAGGATTGACTGGTGAAATAAAGCCATCCTTAGCTAAAATAATTACTATGTTAATATAATGGGTAAATAATTAAAAAATATATATAATTGGAGTTTAAGAGTATATAAAAGGTAGACTCTTGAAATGCGCCAAACATGGATAAGAGTGGCGAGTGCAATTTTCCCAGCATGCATTGTAATGGATTAAATGGGTGTAATTTTATTTTTTTACGGTCTGCGGGCATTTTTTATAATGTCCGCAAGGTTCAGTGAGTAGGTTGAGTTACGTGTTATCTATTTTTTTTTTTTTTTACCATGACTAGGGAAAGTTGTTTGTATCGGGTCATATAAGTTAATGCTGCACCCAGTTCAATTCGGAGCAAAATTATAGGTCATTGACCTGTGTTTTTTCCACAATGTCCTCTTGATGGCAACAACAAATTGATTACAGTGCAGGCCTCATGCCTATCAACACTTCAAAGTGCAATTCATGGTCATTAACCAGATTTTCCCACGATATCATGGATAAGCGTAGTGAGTATTTTGCATTTTCCCAGCATGCATTGTAACGGATTAAACTTTTTTTTTGGTGTGTGGGCGTTTTTTTATAACGTCCACAAAGTTATCATCTAATCATCATCACTTATTCAAACCGTAATGAAAACTGAGATAAATGACAGCAACCAAAAGCAACATTTTTTTTATTTTAACGTCTAAAATCTTGCACAAAAAGCTTAAAAGTGAGTTCTCCGCTGGCCCAGACTGAGGAACATGACGTCTATTACAGATGCGAGGATTTGACAAGGATTATGGCGCATTTAAGGTCAATCGGTGAAATACGTTTATCCCATAAAGACAGCCAATCAGGATCAACTGGGATCACATGACCATTCCGGCCACCGACAGGAAAATCTTCATTAATGCACCATAATTGGCCTCCATTACACCCTTTTTACGATTCTGATTTTTTTTTTTTTAACGAGCAGTTTAGACAGAAATTACATGCTTTCCTTCGGCAGAGGACGGAAATTATCCTTGCGTTTACTTTTCGCGCCAACAGCAGCCATTAGTGTCGGCGAAATGCAGCTGACGTCGCGCACGACCTCGCTCGGCCCGCTGGGATTGACGCAGGGGTGACAAGGAACCAGACGTGTGGCCTTCCAGTGCATGCTGCCTGACATGACAGGGTGTGTGTGTGTGTATGTGTGTGTGTGTGTGTGTGTGTGTGTGTGTGTGTTTCTCACATGGTGGTGAAATCTATCAAAAGGAGGGTGGTTGCAAAAAGGAGGGGTTTTTCAAATTGATTGTGTGTCGGTTTTAAAAGTGCTCCCCCTCTGGTCAACATTCAAAATGCAAAATGACTTATATATATCGCCATTTTGTTATGTTTTTGTAAAATAGTGACATTTTTTGAGTAAAATGATGATTTTGTCGTAATTTTGCCAAGTAAATTTGAAATATTATTGTAATATTGCCAAAATTTTAAAGCTTTCTTGGTGGTGATATCCATCAAAATGAGGGAGGTCCCAAAAAGGAGGGATTTTTCAAATTGACTGTGTGTCGGTATTAAAAGTGTTCCCCCTCTGGTCAACATATGAAAAAACAAGTGTGTGGAAAAATTTTGAAGTGCTCCCCCTCTGGTCAACATATGTAATGACAAGTGTGTGTAAGAAATTGAAATGCGCCCAATTCGGCCAAAATAAATTAAAAAAATCAAATAAAATAAATATGTACATAGAGACATACTGTAATAACAAAGTAAATAATGAAGATTAAAACACAATTACTAACTGTGACGGTTTGTTGGCATCATGGTAAGGTTTTGTTCTCTCGTGGATGCAGCAGAATGGAACACAGCGTGAAGGTAGGAATGATAATTTATTTAACTATAAAAACGGACTAGGAACAGAAAGACTTGCACAAAGGCACTAAGACACAACAAACAGAAAGCGCTAGCATGTAAGCTAGGGACATAAACAAGGCAGGAATAGCGTGGAAGCTAATAAGTATCAAAAAGTCTTTACCACTATGCAGGAAGAGCGACGTCACATGTTGCATGGACGCAAATGAGAATCCGAGACCGAATGGCAAACAAAGGCAGTCTTAAATAAGGAGATAATCACAGAGCAGGTGCGTGAGAAAAACAAACCGCAGGTGACACAAATATGTAACTATGGCAACGGAAACAAAACACGAAGTGCCACCAGGAACTAAGGAAATCGAATACTAAACAGATCTGATACAAAACAGAACAAATACCAGAATATGCCATGATCCAAGTGGTGGATCATGACACTCACAAATAATTAAAAAAACAATTACATTTTCTCACAATGTGTCAACTTTTTTCTTATAAAATTGGGAACAATGCTTTCCGTTTGCTGTCCGTTCTGGAACATTGCAGTATTTTCTTGTAAAATTATTTTTTTTTTAATGTAAAATTATGACTTTTTAATACAAAATGGTGACATTTAGCAATAAAAATGCAAATTGACTTTTATCAATATTGCCCAATTTTTTTTTAATTTTTTTTAAATAGTGACATTTTTGGAGTAAAATGAAGACTTTTATCGTAATTTCTCAAGAACATTTCTCAACGAGCTATTGTAAGGAATTTAGGGAGTTTACCATCTACGGTCCGTAATATCATCAAAAGGTTCAGAGAATCTGGAGCAATCACTGCACGTAAGCGATGATATTAGGGACCTTTGATCCCTCAGGCGGTACTGCATTAAAAACCAACGTCAGTGTGTAAAGGATATAACCACATGGGCTCAGGAACACTTCATAAAACCACTGTCAGTAACTACAGTTGGCAGCTACGTCTGTAAGTGCAAGTTGAAACTCTACAATGCAAAGCGAAAGCCATTTATCAACAACACCAAGGAACGCCGCCGGCTTCGCTGGGCCTGAGCTCATCTAAGATGGACTGATGCAAAGTGGAAAAGTGTTCTGTGGTCTGACGAGTCCACATTTCAAATTATATTTGGAAACTGTGGACGTGGTGTCCTCCGGAACAAAGAGGAAAATAACCATTCGGACTGTTATAGGCGCAAAGTTCAAAAGCCAGCATCTGTGATGGTATGGGGGTGCATTAGTGCCCAAGGCATGGGTAACTTACACATCTGTGAAGGCACCATTAATGCTGAAAGGTCCATACAGGTTTTGGAGCAACATATGTTGTCATCCAAGCAACATTATCATGGACGTCCTTGCTTATTTCAGCAAAACAATTCCAAGCCACGTGTTACAACAGCGTGGTTTTGAGGTAAAACAGTGTGGGTACTTTCCTGGCCCGCCTGCAATCCAGCGTAAAATACAACAGGACTGCAGGACTGTTGAACGACTGACGCTCTACATAAAACAAGAATGGGGAAGCTTCAACAGTTAGTTTCCTCAGTTCCCAAACGTTTATCGAGTGTTGTTAAAAGAAAAGGTGACGTAACACAGTGGTGAACATGCCCTTTCTCAACTACTTTGGCACATGTTGCAGCTAAGAAATTCTAAGTTAATTATTATTTGCAAAAAAAAAATTAAGTTGATCAGTTTGAACATCAAATATCTTGTCTTTGTAGCATATTCAATTGAATACGGGTTGAAAATGATTTGCAAATCATTGTATTCCGTCTATATTTACATCTAACACAATTTCCCAACTCATATATATATATATATATATATATATATATATATATATATATATATATATATATATATATCTTTTAAACTTTTGTGCTTGCGCTCTATAATCCGAAAAATACGGTAACAATGAAATACAATATAATAATTAAAAGCCTTGCGATGAGGAACAAGCAGTAGAAAATGGATGGATAATAATGAAATTTATCGTTGTCTCCACAAAGGTGCACTGCCACCTGTTGGTCAGCTGGTCTAGATACGATTTTTTTAATTTCAATTTTATTGCATGACCATTATATGGATTTGTGAGACCTGGGTGATTTGACTCGTTGCTACGTTACAACGAAAGCCATCGATGCAACTAAAGCCACTGGTCTAATTCCTGGAGAGGGGAAGACAACAGAATTGGGGGGGGAAATCCTTTGGATGCCATCTGGGAGACTTGCTCGCCACACACACACACACACACACACACACACACACTCACACACACACACACACACACACACACACACACACACACACACACACACACACACACACACACACACACACACACACACACACACAGATCATGATTAGAGACATTCATTCATTCATTCAGATAGATGTCAGAGTGCCCGACAAGCCGTCCAGCTGTGATGACGTTAGCTCAGAACCAAGCCGATGATTGCTTGGGGAAAGATCAACTTTGATTCTCGCTGACATTTTATGTACAATACCTGACTTTCCTTTACTGGACCGCAACGGAAAAAAACAAACAAAACCATTATTATTTATTTGCTAACTATTATTTATTATGTATTTATAACAGTATTATCATTTATGTATATGGTAATATTAGTATGAAAACATAATAAATAATAGTTAACTAATAAATACAATTTTTTTGTTTTTAATAATATTATTGTTTATTTATATGATAATATTATTATTATCACATAAATAAATCATATAATAATATATTAATAATATACCAGTATATTTATAATAATATTATTGTTTATTCATATGAAAATATTATTTTAAATACATGATAAATAATAGTTAATAAATAAATAATAATAATGTAAAATATTAATTTATTTTTATAAATATGTATTATAGTGTAAAATATACAAAATATCAATGACTATATTATATTGACCCATATGTAGTCGTACGAAACACAATCAAAGCATTTACTGTATATTAGGGTTTTCCCGATACGATACAGTTATTGGTCCGATAACAGCAAAAAAAAAAAAAAAAAATGTAGAATCGGATCATATCGTTTGTTTCTTTACAAGAAATTATATATAAATTATTGCGTTGAACACTTACTTGCGCACAAGCTTACTTTTATGGGGAAAAAAGTTGAAACCACAACCAGGATTGACTGGTGAAATAAAGCCATCCTTAGCTAAAATAATTACTATGTTAATATAATGGGTAAATAATTAAAAAATATATATAATTGGAGTTTAAGAGTATATAAAAGGTAGACTCTTGAAATGCGCCAAACATGGATAAGAGTGGCGAGTGCAATTTTCCCAGCATGCATTGTAATGGATTAAATGGGTGTAATTTTATTTTTTTACGGTCTGCGGGCATTTTTTATAATGTCCGCAAGGTTCAGTGAGTAGGTTGAGTTACGTGTTATCTATTTTTTTTTTTTTTTACCATGACTAGGGAAAGTTGTTTGTATCGGGTCATATAAGTTAATGCTGCACCCAGTTCAATTCGGAGCAAAATTATAGGTCATTGACCTGTGTTTTTTCCACAATGTCCTCTTGATGGCAACAACAAATTGATTACAGTGCAGGCCTCATGCCTATCAACACTTCAAAGTGCAATTCATGGTCATTAACCAGATTTTCCCACGATATCATGGATAAGCGTAGTGAGTATTTTGCATTTTCCCAGCATGCATTGTAACGGATTAAACTTTTTTTTTGGTGTGTGGGCGTTTTTTTATAACGTCCACAAAGTTATCATCTAATCATCATCACTTATTCAAACCGTAATGAAAACTGAGATAAATGACAGCAACCAAAAGCAACATTTTTTTTATTTTAACGTCTAAAATCTTGCACAAAAAGCTTAAAAGTGAGTTCTCCGCTGGCCCAGACTGAGGAACATGACGTCTATTACAGATGCGAGGATTTGACAAGGATTATGGCGCATTTAAGGTCAATCGGTGAAATACGTTTATCCCATAAAGACAGCCAATCAGGATCAACTGGGATCACATGACCATTCCGGCCACCGACAGGAAAATCTTCATTAATGCACCATAATTGGCCTCCATTACACCCTTTTTACGATTCTGATTTTTTTTTTTTTAACGAGCAGTTTAGACAGAAATTACATGCTTTCCTTCGGCAGAGGACGGAAATTATCCTTGCGTTTACTTTTCGCGCCAACAGCAGCCATTAGTGTCGGCGAAATGCAGCTGACGTCGCGCACGACCTCGCTCGGCCCGCTGGGATTGACGCAGGGGTGACAAGGAACCAGACGTGTGGCCTTCCAGTGCATGCTGCCTGACATGACAGGGTGTGTGTGTGTGTATGTGTGTGTGTGTGTGTGTGTGTGTGTGTGTGTGTTTCTCACATGGTGGTGAAATCTATCAAAAGGAGGGTGGTTGCAAAAAGGAGGGGTTTTTCAAATTGATTGTGTGTCGGTTTTAAAAGTGCTCCCCCTCTGGTCAACATTCAAAATGCAAAATGACTTATATATATCGCCATTTTGTTATGTTTTTGTAAAATAGTGACATTTTTTGAGTAAAATTATGATTTTGTCGTAATTTTGCCAAGTAAATTTGAAATATTATTGTAATATTGCCAAAATTTTAAAGCTTTCTTGGTGGTGATATCCATCAAAATGAGGGAGGTCCCAAAAAGGAGGGATTTTTCAAATTGACTGTGTGTCGGTATTAAAAGTGTTCCCCCTCTGGTCAACATATGAAAAAACAAGTGTGTGGAAAAATTTTGAAGTGCTCCCCCTCTGGTCAACATATGTAATGACAAGTGTGTGTAAGAAATTGAAATGCGCCCAATTCGGCCAAAATAAATTAAAAAAATCAAATAAAATAAATATGTACATAGAGACATACTGTAATAACAAAGTAAATAATGAAGATTAAAACACAATTACTAACTGTGACGGTTTGTTGGCATCATGGTAAGGTTTTGTTCTCTCGTGGATGCAGCAGAATGGAACACAGCGTGAAGGTAGGAATGATAATTTATTTAACTATAAAAACGGACTAGGAACAGAAAGACTTGCACAAAGGCACTAAGACACAACAAACAGAAAGCGCTAGCATGTAAGCTAGGGACATAAACAAGGCAGGAATAGCGTGGAAGCTAATAAGTATCAAAAAGTCTTTACCACTATGCAGGAAGAGCGACGTCACATGTTGCATGGACGCAAATGAGAATCCGAGACCGAATGGCAAACAAAGGCAGTCTTAAATAAGGAGATAATCACAGAGCAGGTGCGTGAGAAAAACAAACCGCAGGTGACACAAATATGTAACTATGGCAACGGAAACAAAACACGAAGTGCCACCAGGAACTAAGGAAATCGAATACTAAACAGATCTGATACAAAACAGAACAAATACCAGAATATGCCATGATCCAAGTGGTGGATCATGACACTCACAAATAATTAAAAAAACAATTACATTTTCTCACAATGTGTCAACTTTTTTCTTATAAAATTGGGAACAATGCTTTCCGTTTGCTGTCCGTTCTGGAACATTGCAGTATTTTCTTGTAAAATTATTTTTTTTTTTATGTAAAATTATGACTTTTTAATACAAAATGGTGACATTTAGCAATAAAAATGCAAATTGACTTTTATCAATATTGCCCAATTTTTTTTAAATTTTTTTTAAATAGTGACATTTTTGGAGTAAAATGAAGACTTTTATCGTAATTTTGCCAAGTAAAATTTTGATTATTATTCTAATATTGCCAAAATTTGTAAGTTTTCTTGGTGGTGAAATCTATCAAAATGAGGGTGTCCCCAAAAAGGAGGGATTTTTCAAATGTATTTATTTATTTATTTTTCAAATTGACTGTGTCGGTTTTAAAAGTGCTCCCCCCTCTGGTCAACATATGAAATAACAAGTGTGTGGAAAAAAATCGAAGGGCTTCCCCTCTGATCAACACATGAAATAACAAGTGTGTGGAAAAAATTTGAAGTGCTCCCCCTCTGGTTAACATATGAAAGAGGTAGGAATTTTTTGGAGGTCTCAAGAAGGTAATAAATACAAGTGTGTGTGTGTGTGTGTGTGTTTGTGTGTGTGTGTGTGGTAGCACTTTCTGGTATGGCTTGCAAGTTGACAGATTGTTAGAAGCTGCTCTGTGATTAAACCTGTTTTAATCTCAAAACACACACACACACACACACACACACACACACACACACACACACACACACACACACACTGGCCATGATAGGAAGAGCAAATTGTGTCAAAAGCCGCTTTTACAAAAACCAAATTCATTTGCTGTTTCTAAGAGTCTCCCGACCAATCGTAACAGATTCTGTCAAAATAAATTTGAGGTCAATTAAGAAACATCAACCGCATTTATTGATATCATTGATATGACATGATATCACACACGAGTAAACATGCTTCTGGACCACTTGTATCGCACATGATATCACACACAAGTAAACACGCTTCTGGACCGGTTGTATCGCACATGATATCATACACAAGTGAACACGCTTTTCAGAAGCGTGTATCGCACATGACATCACACACAAGTAAACACGTTTCAGGACCGTTTGTATCGCACATGATAAACATGCTTCAGGACCTTTTTTAATGCACATGATATAAACTTTTTTTTTTTTTGCAAAAAATATTTAACTTAGAATTTCATGGCTGCAACACAAGCCAAAGTAGTTGGGAAAGGGCATGTTCATCACTGTGTTACATCACCTTTTCTTTTAACAACACTCAATAAATGTTTGGGAACTGAGGAAACTAATTGTTGAAGCTTTGAAAGTGGAATTCTTTCCCATTCTTGTTTTATGGAGAGCTTCAGTTGTTCTCCGCTGTCATATTTTAGGCTTCATAATGCGCCACACATTTTCGATGGGAGACAGGTCTGGACTGCAGGCGGACCAGGAAAGTACCCGCACTCTTTTTTTACGAAGCCACGCTGTTGTAACACGTGCTGAATGTGGCTTGGCATTGTCTTGCTGAAATAAGCAGGGGCGTCCATGAAAAAGACGGCGCTTAGATGGCAGCATATGTCGCTCCAAAACTTGTATGTACCTTTCAGCATTAATGGTGCCTTCACAGATGTGTGAGTTATCCATGCCTTGGGCACTAATGCACCCCCATACCATCACAGATGCTGGCTTTTGAACTTTGCGCCTATAACAGTCTGGATGGTTCGCTTCCCCTTTGGTCCGGATGACACGATGTCGAATATTTCCAAAAACTCTTTGAAATGTGGACTCGTCAGACCACAGAACACTTTTCTACCCTGCATCCGTCCATCTTAGATTATCTCGGGCCCAGAGAAGCCGGCGGGGTTTCTGGATGTTGTTGATAAATGGCTTTCGCTTTGCATAGTAGACCTTTAACTTGCACTTACAGATGTAGGGATGAACTGTATTTAGTGGCAGTGGTTTTCTGAAGTATTCCTGAGCCCATGTGGTGATATCCTTTAGAGATTGATGTCGGTTTTTGATACAGTGCCATCTGAGGGATCGAAGGTCACGGTCAGTCAATGTTGGTTTCCGGCCATGCCGCTTACGTGGAGTGATTTCTCCAGATTCTCTGAACCTTTTGACGATATTATGGACCGTAGATGTTGAAATCCCTAAATTTCTGGCAATTGCACTTTGAGAAATGTTGTTCTTAAACTGTTTGACTATTTGCTCACGCAGTTGTGGACAAAGGGTGTACCTCGCTCCATCCTTTCTTGTGAAAGACTGAGCATTTTTTGGGAAGCTGTTTTTATACCCAATCATGGCACCCACCTGTTCCCAATTAGCCTGCACACCTGTGGGATGTTCCAAATAAGTATTTGATGAGCATTCCTCAACTTTATCAGTATTTATTGCCAACTTTCCCAACTTCTTTGTCACGTGTTGCTGGCATCAAATTCTAAAGTTAATGATTATTTGCCAAAAAAAAAAAATGTTTATCAGTTTGAACTTAAAATATGTTGTCTTTGTAGCATGGGTTGAAAATCATTTGCAAATCATTGTATTCTATTTATATTTACATCTAACACAATTTCCCAACTCATATGGAAATGGGGTTTGTAAAAAGCATTGATGGGCTGCCTGATCTACACTCTTCTTGTGGCAGTGCATCAAAGAAAAGGAAAGAGAAAGCAAGAAGTGAAGTGAAATGAGGTAAAATGTTCAAATGTAGAAACCACACTGCCACCTACAGGTCACAGACTGTTAAACGCATTGAAACGTTTCCTGCGAACATGAGGGCGAAGATGAAACAAAGTTGTTTTGTTCTTGTTTGTGCGTTGAAAAAGTGCAAAGTAGGTCAGAGTCGTCTGCCACTCAAGCGCGTTGTCGTCTGCCGCCCGCGGACAACGCTCACATGTAATTACTGATATTCCGGCAGCTCGTTTATTCCGCGCGGCTCGGAGGCGAATGAGGTGGTGAGACGTCGTTTGAAAATGAATCCGATGATAATCAGACCTGCCAGCTTGTGTTGTGCTTTTTCTTGCAAGTGTATCGGAAAATGACGTACCCTTACGCCATTAAACACGGCTCCTGTGCAGCAACTTCACACAACATCAAATCAAAAGGCTGGTAAAAGTATTAATAACTTTGTATGAATTCGGAAACAATAAAATGAAATGATTAATTAACTGTATCTATAAAAAAAAACATCTTTTTAATGCAAAGTATCCAATATTTTAATATAAAGTATTTTTTTCTGGTCATGTTACGATATTTGGTGTTACGGCATTTTATGTTACGGCTGTACTTATAACGGAATTTTATGTCACGGCATCTTGTGGTACGTGTTTTCGTCCTACGTCGTTTTTTTGTCGCAACGTTTCCCGTTGTACTGCTTTATGTCGCAAGGTTTAACGTTACGACGTTTTGCGCTACGCCATTTCGTGTTAAGGCATTTCGCGTTGCACGGCATCTTGTCGTACGTCTTTTCGTGATACGTCGTTTTTTTGTCGCGACGTTTCGCGCTTTATTGCTGTACGTCACAAGGTTTAACATTACGACGTTTTGCGCTACGCCATTTCGCGTTAAGGCATTTCGCGTTGCACAGCATCTTGTGGTACGTGTTTTCATGCTACGTCGTTTTTTGTCGCGACGTTTCACGTTGTATTGCTTTACGTTGCAAGGTTTAACGTTACGACATTTTTGCGCTACGCCATTGTGTGTTAAGGCATTTTGCGTTGCACGACATCTTGTGGTACGTGTTTTAGTGCTACGTCGTTTTTTTGATGCGACGTTTCGCGTTGTATTGCTTTACGTCACAAGGTTTAACATTACGATGTTTTGTGCTACGCCATTTCGTGTTAAGGCATTTTGTGTTGCACGGCATCATGTGGTACGTGTTTTCGGGCTACGTCGTTTTTGTGTCGGGTCGTTTCGCGTTGTATTGCTTTACGTCGCAAGGTTTAACGTTGCAACGTTTTTGCACTACGTCATTTCGTGTTACGGCGTTTCATGTTTTGGCTTTGCATCATGGCGTTTAAGGATATGGTGTTTCGGGCTACGGCGTTTTAGGTTACTAGGTTTCGTGTTGCGACATTTGGCGGTTTGGCATTTCATGTTATGACGTTTCACATTACGAAGTTTCACATTACGATTTTGCGTGTTATGGCGTGTGATGTTACAACCTTTTGCATTGCAGCATTTGGTGTGATGCCGTTTGGTGTTACATTTCGTTTCACAGTTTTTGTTTTACGGTATTTTGTGTTATGGCATTTAATATTGCGCCGTTTCATGTCACAGTTTTGTGTTGTGCCCTTTCGTGTTACACCATCTTGTTTTATGGCGTTTCATGTTACTACATTTCGTGTTACAATTCGTGTTGTCGCTTTTCGGGTTGCAACGTTTTGGTTACTAGGTTTTGTGTTGTGACTTTTCGGGTTGGAACGTTTTAGCTTACTAAGTTTGTTTTGCAACTTTTCAGGTTGCGACATTTCGCATTTTGGCGTTTCATGTTATGACATTTCACATTATGACATTTCATTGATTGATTGATTGATTGATTGATACTTTTATTAGTAGATTGCACAGTACAGTACATATTCCGTACAAT
>NC_084619.1:58769862-58789862 GCF_033978795.1 Nerophis ophidion | reverse complement strand
ACAACATATTTGATGTTCAAACTGATAAACATTTTTTTGTTTTGCAAATAATCATTAACTTTAGAATTTGATGCCAGCAACACATGACAAAGAAGTTGGGAAAGGTGGCAATAAATACTGATAAAGTTGAGGAATGCTCATCAAATACTTATTTGGAAAATCCCACAGGTGTGCAGGCTAATTGGGAACAGGTGGGTGCCATGATTGGGTATAAAAGCAGCTTCCATGAAATGCCAAGTAATTCACAAACAAGGATAGGGTGAGAGTCACCACTTTGTAAGCAAATTGCCGAACAGTTTTAGAACAACATTTCTCAACGAGCTATTGCAAGGAATTTAGGGATTTTACCATCTACGGTCCGTAAAATCATCAAAAAGTTCAGAGAATCTGGAGAAATCACTGCACGTAAGTGATGATATTATGAACTCTTGATCCCTCAGCCGGTAGTGCATCAAAAACCTACATCAGTGTGTAAAGGTTATCACCACATGAGCTCAGGAACAATTCATACAACCACTGTCAGTAACTACAGTTGGTCGTTACATATGTAAGTGCAAGTTAAAACTCTACTATGCGAAGCGAAACCCATCCATCAACAGTATCCTGAAACGCCGTCGGCTTCGCTGGACCCGAGCTCACCTAAGATGGACTGATGCAAAGTGGAAAGATGTTCTGTGGTATGACGAGTCCACATTTCAAATTATATTTGGAAACCGAGGACATGGTGTCCTCCAGAACAAAGAGGAAAATAACCATCCGGATTGTTATAGGCGCAAAGTTCAAAAGCCAGCATCTGTGATGGTATGGGGGTGCATTAGTGCCCAAGGCATGGGTAACTTACACATCTGTGAAGGCACCATTAATGCTGAAAGGTACATACAGGTTTTGGAGCAACATATGTTGTCATTCAAGCAACGTTATCATGGACGCCCCTGCTTATTTCAGCAAGACAATGCCAAGCCACCTGTTACAACAGCGTGGCTTCATAGCACAAGATTGTGGGTACTGGACTGGCCTGCCTGTAGTCCAGACCTGTCTCTCATTGAAAATGTGTGGCGCAATATAAAGCCTAAAATACCACAACGGAGACCCCGGACTGTTGAACAACTTAAGCAAGTATGGGAAAGAATTCCACCTGAAAAGCTTCAAAAATTGGTCTCCTCAGTTCCCAAATGCGTACTGAGTGTTAAAAGGGAAGGCCATGTAACACAGTGGTAAAAATGCCCCGGTGCCAACTTTTTTGCAATGTGTTGCTGCCAAGTTAAACATTTCTCAGTTGGAACATTAAATATCTTGTCTTTGCATTCTATTCAATAGAATATAAGTTGAAAATAATTTTAAAATCATTGTATTCTGTTTGTATTTACCATTTACACAACGTGCCAACTTCACTGCTTTTGGGTTTTGTAAATGGAAACTATTTAGGATATTTAAATAAATGTAAAAATATTACATAGAATATTTTAAAAATATAAGATATACATTAAATTAAATGCTATTATATTCCATACAATGTTAGTCTCATTATATTGCATATAATATTCTATTTAAATGCATTTTATTTGTACACAGCAATAGACATTTTAAATAATAAATGCACATGACCTTGTTGAACGAGAAAAAAATGGGCTGCGGTATGAACTCCCACCAACATGTTTAGCAGACAAACGACATATTGTGTGAATGTTTTGTCACATCTACACAAGCAAATGAACCCTGTTGGCTGAAAGGAATATGGTAATGGCAATTTTAAGTGCTTTATTCAAAAAAAAATGTAGACCCTGAAAACTCCACGATTCTTATATCGAAGCCGCGCACGAGAGCAAAGGTGTGCGCCACTAAAAGAGACGAAGGCTAACGATTTAGCCAGCTCTAATTTCATTCAGATAATAATTCACTGGCAACAACAAACACACACACACACACACACACTTAATGAATTTAGCAATGAAAGGACCGCCGCACAAAGCCTCCCAAAACAAGACGATGAAAATGAAAAAGCCAACAAAAGTGGTGGTGGGCGTCTTTGTCTGAGCTGATTTACCGCGAGCCGCGCCGAGGGGGTCACCGCAGGTCGCCACGATACGAGATTAGGCCATTAGAGGGAGACGACTTTGCCGGCGGAATAATCCCCGCCTTCTAATCTCTCGTTATCCCTGCCCCGCCGCTAATGGCCGCCAGACAATAAAACACGCTAATCTGTCCACGGGGACGCATCGAGTCGGCCCGCGCGGAGGACGGGAAAAACATTGCCGAGATGATCTCACCCAAGACACGGAGGGGGATGGGGGAATGCAGGGAGGGGGACAATGGAGGACTGAAGGAGGGATGATATCGAGGAAAGGGTGAGATTAAAAGGTGGAGACTTGTCATGGTTATTTGGTGACGAACCCCAAGATGCAGAGATGGAGGCAGGCATGGAATGTGAAAACATGATTTAATTAAATACTAAGACAAAAACAAAACCAAAAGGGTACAAACACAAAGCGCGCATGAGGCGGATGATCAAAAAAAAGGAGCTAGCCTGGGAGCTAGAAAATAACGAACAGGAGCTAGCGGGCAGCAAACAGGCAAACAGAAGTCTTACTTGTATAATGAAAAATAAAACGGAAGCAGGGAACAAAAAAATAGTAAGCTACAAACATCAACTGAATACAGCTTACCGCTACGCTGCAAAGACAATGTACGACACGACAGGAGCGATAACACATCACAAGAGCGACTAGACGTGTTATCGACAAGACAATACAATACAATGTTTCAGCACTGACTGGAAGACAAAGTGGGTACAAATAGGAGCAGGCTGATTGACAACAGGTGTGGCCAGGTGCCAATCAGCCGCAGATGAGGTGACAACAGCACACAGGGAGACATACAGGAAGTTGAACCAAAATAAGAGCACTTGACAGGAACTAAAGACAGGAGATACTAAACACAGAGGAAACAAAGACAAATGCAGAGGAAAAAACTAAAACATAGACAAACTGTCAGGGGAAAGCCTGACAAGACTAAGGAGACTATGAGGAGAATGAAGGCGGATATCGAGGGAAGGGTGATACGAAAGGGGGAAACTAAGGAGTCTATGAGGACATCTGTAAGTGCAAGTTGAAACTACTATGCAAAGCGAAAAGCCATTTATCAACAACACCCAGAAACCATGAAGTGGAGTGGAGTGAATTATTTTTAATATAGCGCTTTTCTCTAGTGAAGTGGTTCTTAACCTTGTTGGAGGTACCGAACCCTACCAGTTTCATATGCGCATTCACCGAACCCTTCTTTAGTGAGAAATAAAATGTTTTTTTTCCCAAATTCAAGACAAAGTTATATGTTTTTTTTTTACTGGTGCACCAAATGAACCGTGCATGAACATCGTCTTGTTCAAAGAAAAAAAACAACTCAGTGCATGAACTCACAACAAAATACACACCTGCGAATCCGATGGAAAATTAGAGGGACATTTTTTGGGGGGTATGCATAATACTGCGGAAGGGAGAAGTTTTTATTTACACAATGACTCGGGTGTGTCTTGACCTATGCCGAACCCCTGAGGCCAACTCACCGAACCCCTGGGGTTCTACTGAACCCAGGTTAAGAACCACTGCTGTAGTGCAGGGGTCACCAACCTTTTTGAAACCAAGAGCTACTTCTTGGGTACTGATTAATGCGAAGGGCTACCAGTTTGATACACACTTAAATAAATTGCCAGAAGTAGCCAATTTGCTCAATTTACCTTTGATAAATAAATCTATATATATAAAAAAATTGGTATTTCTGTCTGTCATTCCGTCATACATTTTTTTTCCTTTTACGGAAGGTTTTTTGTAGAGAATAAATGAGGAAAAAAAACACTTAATTGAACGGTTTAAAAGATGAGAAAACATGAAAAAAAATGAAAATAAAATTTTGAAACAGTTTATCTTCAATTTCGACTCTTTAAAATTCAAAATTTACTCTAAAAAAAATGAAGAGAAAAACTACCTAATTCCAATCTTTTTGGAAAAATTTAAAAAAGAATTTATGGAACATCATTAGTGATTTTTCCTAATTAAGATTAATTTTAGAATTTTGATGACATGTTTTAAATAGGTTAAAATCCAATCTGCACTTTGATAGAATATATAACAAATTGGACCAAGCTACATTTCTAACAAAGACAAATCATTATTTCTTCTACATTTCCCAGGACAAAAATTTTAAAAGAAATTCAAAAGACTTTGAAATAAAATCTCAATTTATTCTACAGATTTTCTAGATTTGCCAGAATAATTATTTAGGATTTTAATCATAATAAGTTTGAAGAAACATTTCACAAATATTCTTCGTCGAAAAAACAGAAGCTAAAATGAAGAATTAAATAAAAATGTATTTATTATTCTTTACAATAAAAACAATGTGTTTTTTTTAGCATTGATTTAAATTGTCAGGAAAGAAGAGGAAGGAATTTAAAAGGTAAAAAAGTAAAATAATTTTTTGGTTGTATTTTGGTTGTATTTTCTCTCTAAAATTGTCTTTCTGAAAGTTATAAGAAGCAAAGTAAAAAAAAAAATGAATTTATTTAAACAAGTGATGACAAAGTCTTTAAAATATTTTCTTGGATTTTCAAATTCTATTTGAGTTTTGTCTCTCATAGAATTAAAAATTTCGAGCAAAGAGAGGCCAGCTTGCTAGTAAATAAATACAATTTAAAAAATAGAGGCAGCTCACAGGTAAGTGCTGCTATTTGAGCTATTTTTAGAACCGGCCAGCGGGCGACTCATCTGGTCCTTACGGGCTACCTGGTGCCCGCGGGCACCGCGTTGGTGACCCCTGCTCTAGTGACTCAAAGCGCTCTACATAGTGAAACCCAATATCTAAGTTACATTTAAACCAGTGTGGGTGGCACTGGGAGCAGGTGGGTAAAGTGTCTTGCCCAAGGACACAACGGCAGTGACTAGGATGGCGGAAGCTTGGATCGAACCTGGAAGCCTCAAGTTGCTGGCACAGCCACTCTACCATCACTGAGCCACACTTTTTCACAGTGAATAATGCACATTTCGCTTATAACACAAAGCCGACACTAAGTCTTTAAATAGATATAATATTTTTGTTTATGATCACGAGATGAGCCAGATGAGTTGGTATCTGGTCAGGAAGCCCCCCAAAAGTGTTTAGGGCGCGGAGACCCAGGACACGGAAGGTAAGAGCTGGACAAAGTAGCTAGGGAGAGGAGAGGCTGGGTTTCCCTGCTTAGGCTGATGCCCCCGTGACCCGAGGATTTTTTTTTTTTTTTTTTTTTTTTTTTTTTTTACAAAATGCTTTGACTTTTTAGTACGTAGCCCTCACAACTTTCTTTTCTTTTTTTTCTGCGGCCAAACAAAACTGGAGCTGCAAATGGCTGAACTTTGGACACCCCTGCTCTACACGGTTGTTTGCAAACCACAAACAAAAAAACATCACTGATTCATTAGCGGCAGCTTGTCGTCATGGATTGACTAAATATGCCTGATAAGCACTCCGGCAAAACAATGAAACCAACAAAGCTCACCTTTGACGCATTCAAGCACAGCATAAAACGTTTGGTGGACAAAATGAGACAAAATAGAGCCGCGGGTTGCTGATCCCCGCTCTTGGGTAAACTGTTGCCAAATTAGCTCAAAAAAGCTAGCACTTTAATGTTAGCACAGGCCAACAAGCTGGAACTTTGTGCATTCACGCACAGCATAAAACGTTTGGTGGACAAAATGAGACGAAGAAGGAGTGGCATAAAACACGGAGAAAGTTGTACATGCAAACAAACTACGACAAGTTCAGGGATCGCTGAAATGGGTAGGACAAAACGGCGTTCGCCAAATACTCTCATCAGTGAAGCATGTATAATATAAAGGGTGGGATTTCTAACAACTAGGAAGGTTTGTGTCATGTTTGTTCTCATACAGAAAAAATATCAAAACAATTTTTTTTAGCTTGTAGTCATGGATTGACCAAATATGCCTAAGTAGCACTCCAGCAAATCAATGAAATCAACAAAGCTCACCTTTGATGCACTTACGCACAGCATAAAACATTTGGTGGACAAAATGAGACAATGAAGGAGGGGCATGAAACACAGAGAAAGTTGTACATGCAAAAAAACTACGACGAGTTCAGGGATCGCTGAAATGGGTAGGACAAAACGGCGTTCGCCAAATACTCTCATCAGTGAAGCATGTATAATATAAAGGGTGGGATTTCTAACAACTAGGAAGGTTTGGGTCATGTTTGTTCTCATACAGAAAAAATATCAAAACTATTTTTTTTAGCTTGTAGTCATGGATTGACCAAATATGCCTAATTAGCACTCCAGCAAATCAATGAAATCAACAAACCTCACCTTTGATGCACTCACGCACAGCATAAAACATTTGGTGGACAAAATGAGACAAAGAAGGGGGGCATGAAACACAGAGAAAGTTGCACATGCAAACAAACTACGACGAGTTCAGGGATCGCTGAAATGTGTATGTATAACATAAACAGTGGGATTTCTAACAACTAGGAACGTTTGTTCTCATACAGAAAATATATTAAAACAAATACAAAAAAATGTTTTCTTTTTCCTTTTTCAATTTTCACACATCTCTGAAAGAGGTCCATGGAGCCACTAGGGCGGCGCTAAAAAGCCTCATGCCACGGGTTTCTGACCCCCGCAAACTGTTGCCAAATGAATTAAAAAAGCTAACATTTTAGATTAAGCACAGGCCAACAAAACTGGAGCTTTGTGCATTCACGCACAGCATAAAAGGTTTGGTGGACAAAATGAGACAAAGAAGGATTGGCATAAATTACGGAGAAAGTTGTACATGCAAACAAACTACGAGTTCAGGGATCGCTGAAATGTGTAGGACAAAACGGTGCTCGCCAAATACTCTCATCAGTGAAGCATGTATAACATAAACAGTGGGATTTCTAACAACTAGGAAGCTTTGTGTCATGTTTGTTCTCATAGAGAAAATATATTAAAACCAAAACACTTATTTTTTCGTCATCTTTTTCCATTTGCACACATCTCTGAAAGAGGTCCAGGGAGCCACTAGGGCGGCGCTAAAGAGCTGTCTGCCGCCAGTTGCTGACCCCCGCTCTTGGGTAAACGGTTGCCAAATTAGCTCAAAAAGCTCGCACTTTAATGTTAGCACAGGCCAACAAAACTGGAGCTTTGCACATTCACGCACAGCATAAAATGTTTGGTGGACAAAATGAGACGAAGAAGGAGGGGCATGAAACACAGAGAAAGTTGCACATGCAAACAAACTACGACGAGTTCAAGGGTCGCTGAAATGTGTAGGACAAAACAGTGCTTGCCAGATACTCTCAACATTAACAGTGGGATTTCTAACAACTAGGAATGTTTGCTCTCATACAGAAACTATATTAAATCACAAATCTCCTCGCATCAGCGGTAAGATGGCGCGTCGCAATCAGGGTGTCGCCGCGATGAGGTCAGGCGCCAGGAATGCGCACCTGCTGCCAGATGACATCACGTCCAAGTCGGACCCTCGCTCCGTCTTGCCTCTGAACGCTCCGACTTATCAGCCGCCCTTCAGACGCAGACGTGTCTCGAGAGGAAACATGAAAGGCGGATCAGACATTGGAAAATGTCAAACAGCGGCAGGCTAAGTGGCCGCCGTAACGGCCGACGGAGACAAGACATGTTAAGTGGTTTTAATGTCAGCCCCCCCCCCGGTCTCGCTCGGCCGTCGTGGTCTGTGCCGTGTATCAGGACCCAAACTGGGTCAGAGGCCCATGTTTAATGAAATCCCCGTGCGGACGCGGGAGCGACATGCTTTCAGCGCGCTCCCCCGGCGACAGGCTAAATGTTTCATTCGGGTCCCCGGCTGAAACGCTTTAAGAGTCCTGGTCCGCCAAGATAGGCAGACCTCGAGCTCAGAGGACCACTCGTGAAGGGACGACGGGTCCTTGGCCTGGAGTCCCCCGGCCCTGGCGCGGAGACGGGAGCGTGTGTGCTGCTGATAAGTGGTTTTAATGTCGGTCATCTGCTCATCCTCACGTCTTATTCCTCCCCTCTCGCCTCTCCGTAGATCATGGGTCTGCTTCGCCTTTGGACCGCGGGGCTTATGCTCGCCCTGGCTTGGCGCACGTCTGAGGAGTCGGGCCTGGACGACATCGTGAAGAAGGAGAGCCGTCCAGTCCTGTCCAGGGTGAAGAGGGAATGGATCTGGAACTCTCTCTACGTGGAGGAGGAGAAACCGGCACCCAGGCCTTACAAGATCGGACAGGTAAACGGTATTTAGTATATGAATGATAATAAAACCTTTTTTTCAAAATAAAAGCTCCTCCTGGCTGCTGACGTAAGACTTGACTTACAGTGTTGGCCTGAAAAGTCATTGCTTGTACAAACCCCGTTTCCATGTACAGTGGGGCAAAAAAGTATTTAGTCAGCCAGCGATTGTGCAAGTTCTCGCACTCAAAAAGATGACAGAGGTCTGTAATTTTCATCATAGGTACACTTCAACTGTGAGAGACAGAATGTGAAAAAAAAAATCCAGGAATTCACATTGTAGGAATTTTAAAGAATTTATTTGTAAATTATGGTGGAAAATAAGTTTTTGGTCAACCATTCAAATCTCTCACTGATGGAAGGAGGTTTTGGCTCAACATCTCACGATACATGGCCCCATTCATTCTTTCCTTAACACGGATCAATCGTCCTGTCCCCTTAGCAGAAAAACAGCCCCAAAGCATGATGTTTCCACCCCCATGCTTCACAGTAGGTATGGTGTTCTTGGGATGCAACTCAGTATTCTTCTTCATCCAAACACAACAAGTTGAGTTTATACCAAAATGGATACATGGATGATACAGCAGAGGATTGGGCGAATGTCATGTGGTCAAATGAAACCAAAATATAACTTTTTGGTATAAAGTCAACTTGTCGTGTTTGGAGGAAGAAAAATACTGAGTTGCATCCCAAGAACACCATACCTACTGTGAAGCATGGGGTGGGAACATCATGCTTTGGGGCTGTTTTTCTGCTAAGGGGACAGGACGATTGATCCGTGTTAAGGAAAGAATGAATGGGGCCATGTATCGTGAGATTTTGAGCCAAGACCTCCTTCCATCAGTGAGAGCTTTGAATGGTTGACCAAACACTTATTTTCCACCATAATTTACAAATAAATTCTTTAAAATTCCTACAATGTGAATTCCTGGATTTTTTTTTCACATTCTGTCTCTCCCAGTTGAAGTGTACCTATGATGAAAATTACAGACCTCTGTCATCATTTTAAGTGGGAGAACTTGCACAATCGGTGGCTGACTAAATACTTTTTTGCCCCAATGTAAGTTGGGAAATTGTGTTAGATGTAAATATAAACGGAATACAATGATTTGCGAATCATTTTCAACCCATATTCAGTTGAATATGCTACAAACACAACATATTTGATGTTCAAACTGATAAACATTTTATTTTTTTGCAAATAATCATTAACTTTAGAATTTGATGACAGCAACACGTGACAAAGAAAATGGGAAAGGTGGCAATAAATACTGATAAAGTTGAGGCATACTCATCAAACACTTATTTGGAACATCCCAGAGGTGTGCAGGCTAAAAGGGAAAAGGTGGGTGCCATGATTGGGTATAAAAACAGCTTCCCAAAAAATGCTCAGTCTTTCACAAGAAAGGATGGGGCGAGGTACACCCCTTTGTCCACAACTGCGTGAGTAAATATTCAAACAGTTTAAGAACGTCGTTTCTCAAAGTGCAATTGCAAGGAATTTAGGGATTTCAACATCTACGGTCCATAATATCATCAAAAGGTTCAGAGAATCTGGAGAAATCACTACACGTAAGCGGCAGGGCCGGAAACCAACATCAAATGACCGTGACTTTCGATCCCTCAGACGCCACTGTAATCTCTAAAGGATATCACCACATGGGCTCAGGAACACTTCAGAAAACCCCTTTCCTGGCCCGCCTGCAGTCCAGACCTGTCTCCCATCGAAAACGTGTGGCGCATCCTGAAGCGCAAAATACGACAGCGGACACCCCGGACTGTTGAACGACTAAAGCTCTACATAAAACAAGAACGGGAAAGAATTCCACTTTCAAAGCTTTAACAATTAGTTTCCTCAGTTCCCAAACATTTATTGAGTGTTGTTAAAAGAAAAGGTGTAATACACAGTGGTGAACATGCCCTTTCCCAACTACTTTGGCAGGTGTTGCAGCCATGAAATTGTAAGTTAATTATTATTTGCAAAAAAAAAATTAAGTTTATGAGTTTGAACATCAAATATTTTGTATTTGTAGTGCATTCAATTGAATATGGGTTGAAAAGGATTTGCAAATCATTGTATTCCATTTATATTTACATCTAACACAATTTCCCTACTCAAATGGAAACGGGTTTTGTAAAAAAAAAATATATATATATAACCTGGTAAAACGATCTTTTCTCATCTTTTTTCCCAGCTCAAGTCCAGTCAGCGAGTGGAGGTGAAGAGGTTCAAAATCGAGGGAGAAGGCGCCGACAACATCTTCACGGTGGACCAGAAAGGCGACCTGTTCGTCAGCAAGTCTTTGGACCGGGAGGAGAAGAGCTCGTACCATTTGACCGCCAGGATGTACGACGGCAACAACAGGCTCATCGAAGACTCGGGAGACTTCGTGGTCCAGGTGACGGACATCAACGACAACAGCCCCGTGTTCCCCAGAACTTACAATGGATCCATCATGGAGCGGTCCACCATAGGTAAGACCGTAGAAACAGTGGTTAAAATGTGTCGATAGCCACAGTTATCAAGCCGTTCCCCTAAGTTAAGTGCGTTCATTTGCAACTACATTACTACATTATCAAGTAACATCATCACTGGAGGACAGCATTAGGAAAACGCTACGTAATAACGGTGTTACTATTACTTTTACGATTAACAAGTAATCTAATTACCTTTACGTACCTTACAGCGGCGTTCACGATGTGTTGGATGTAACGTGGCAGAATACTTTTTACTCATGAAAGCAACGAGCAGCATCACGCTAAAATGAACCTGATACCAAATAAAGAAGCGGCAACATCACACAGCAAACAATATGTAAGCTAAATGCACACCCAACTACTACTATGAGGGGATAATGAACAACAAATCAATGACTGCCGTGACAAGCTTTGCAATCCTACTGGACCCCTTTTGTGGATAAGGACACTACAGCCACGGAAGCACATTCAGTGTCTTTGTTGACAAGCGCTAACGCAATCCGGCGAAAATATTCAACAGAAAGGCCGTCACTGTATGCAAACTGCCACTGCTATGCTAACAAACACAGTTGAGCTCAATGCAGCTCTGACGTCATGCGTCACCTGGCAGCAGGCACTGCCTTTTCAAAGGCACGCTCACTCTGCTCTCATGAACCATCTCTCAACTGCCTATGTCAGAATTTTTATTTTGGAACTCATTAATTATTTTCCGGCTTTCCGGCTTCACGGTGGCAGAGGGGTTAGTGCGTCTGCCTCACAATACGAAGGTCCTGCAATCCTGGGTTCAAATCCAGGCTGAGGATCTTTCTGTGTGGAGTTTGCATGTTCTCCCCGTGAATGCGTGGGTTCCCTCCGGGTACTCCGGCTTCCTCCCACTTCCAAAGACATGCACCTGGGGATAGGTTGATTGGCAACACTAAATTGTCCCTAGTGTGTGAATGTGAGTGTGGATGTTGTCTGTCTTTCTGTGTTGGCCCTGCGATGAGGTGGCGACTTGTCCAGGGTGTACCCCGCCTTCCGCCCGATTGTAGCTGAGATAGGCGCCAGCGCCCCCCGCGACCCCGAAAGGGAATAAGCGGTAGAAAATGGCTGGATGGATGGATAATTATTTTCCCTGGTAATGAATGACAGTAATGACGTCAGTAATTTAATTACTTTTTTGGTAAAGTAAGGAGTAACAAGACATTAAAACAATGTTGAGAACTTGTTGATTTAGGTACCCGACGTTAAGCAACTCAAACATAAGGTTGAAAAAACATGCTTTTTGACGACCTTGAAGCAATGTCGGGTTGTGATGTTGATTTGACCATTGAATTTTGGTCATTTACCAAACAATATTCTACAATACAAATATTACGTTGAAACAACATATTACTTGACTAGGTTTAATCTATGCTGGGTTGTGACGATTTGACCATTGAAATTTGTTCAATTCTCAACCAATATTCCACAACAAAAATAGAACGTTTAAACAACATGCTTTCTGATGATTTTGAATCAATGTTGGGATCTGACGATTTGACCATTGAATTTTGATTATTTCCCAACAAATTTATTAAATCAGAAATACGACGTTGAAATAACATGCTTTTTGACGAGGTTCATTTAATTTCAGCATGTGAGATTAATTTGACCAATGAAATTTGGTCATTTCCCAACCAATATTCTACCACACAAATACAACGTTGAAACAACATGCTTTTTGACCATGTTTAATCAATGTTGGTTCCTAACGTTGATTTGACCATAGAATTTTTGGTCATTTCCCAACCAATATTCTACAACACAAACACAATATTAAAACAACATACTTTTTGGCGACGTTTATTCAATGTCAGCTTGAAATTTGGTAATTTCCCAACCAACAACGTGGATCCAATGTTGGACATTAACGTTGTCGAGATTTAAACTATTTTGGAACGTTGTTTAAAAGTCAGTTTTAAAGAACATGTATGTATAACAGGGGTCACCAACGCGGTGCCCGCGGGCACCAGGTAGCCCGTAAGGACCAGATGAGTAGCCCGCTGGCCTGTTCTAAAAATAGCTCAAATAGCAGCACTTACCAGTGAGCTGCCTCTATTTTTTAAATTGTATTTATTTACCAGCAAGCTGGTCTCCCTTTGCTCGACATTTTTAATTCTAAGAGAGACAAAACTCAAATAGAATTTGAAAATCCAATAAAATATTTTAAAGACTTGGTCTTCACTTGTTTAAATAAATTCATTTATTTTTTTACTTTGCTTCTTATAACTTTCAGAAAGACAATTTTAGATAAAAAATACAACCTTAAAAATGATTTTAGGATTTTTAAACACTTATACTTTTTTACCTTTTAAATTCCTTCCTCTTCTTTCCTGGCAATTTAAATCAATGTTTAAGTAATTAAAATATATATATATATATTGTAAAGAATAATAAATAAATTTTCATTGAATTCTTCATTTTAGCTTCTGTTTTTTCGACAAAGAATATTTGTGAAATATTTCTTCAAACTTATTATGATTACAATTCAAAAAAAATATTCTGGCAAATCTAGAAAATCTGTAGAATCAAATTGAAATCTTATTTCAAAGTGGATTTTAACCTATTTAAAACATGTCATCAAAATTCTAAAATTAATTTTAATCAGGAAAAATGACTAATGATGTTCCATAAATTCTTTTTTAAATTTTTTTCAAAAAGATTCAAAATAGCTAATTTTCTCCTCATTTCTGTCGGTTGAATTTTGAATTTTAAAGAGTCAAAATTGAAGATAAACTGTTCTAAAACGTAATTTTCTTTTTTTTTTCTTCCATGTTTTCTCCTCTTTTAAACTGTTCAATTAAGTGTTTTTTTTAATCATTCATTCTCTACAAAAAACCTTCCGTAAAACGAAAAAAACTGTACGACGGAATGACAGACAGAAACACCCATTTTTTTATATGTATAGATTTATTTATTAAAGGTAAGTTGAGCAAATTGGCTATTTTTGGCAATTTATTTAAGTGTGTATCAAACTGGTAGCCCTTCGCATTAATCAGTACCCAAGAAGTAGCTCTTGGTTTCAAAAAGGTTGGTGACCCTTGATGTATAATCAACATTGTATCGATGTCTAGTGCCCGAAGGACGAGGCTCACCATGTTCCGCACTCAGAGCAAGCCAGGATCAGGCATAGAAATAGCTAAGGTAGCTATTAATCTAGCCTGAAATAACAGAAGTGTTTAGTAAAGTTTAAGAATTATGGATGGATTAATTATTATTATTTGATAAATATGTAGATGAATACGCATTTGAAATGATAATATAACAGCAACTGTTGCTGTTTCAGCATTGTCATGGCCAGAAGTGCACAACACGTAACCATACATTGGTTGCGATACTAAAGGTGATATCACTAAATGATCAATACTACAGTGACTAGGGCGATATTTTTGTTTTCTCAAACTATTTTTTTGTCAAAAATTCATGGAATAATTCCCTGGACATAGGAACACTTTGAGGGCAAACCCCAAAAGATATACAAGAGTAGTAGTTAGCAGTTTTTACTTTTGCTTAATTATTGTTTACTTTGTTTTGCTCAAACAAATGTATGTATGCAAAATATCAACGCAATCATTGTAGCATCGGCTACACGCGGCTCTTTTATTTGGTATCGTTACAGTCGATGTCTGTGTAGATCCCCACATGGCATTTGTTTACATTCAGGAGTGCTAGCTTACTGTTAGCAGTTAGCTATTGTATCCTCCTACGGCATGGGTGTCAAACTCTGGCCCGCAGGCCAAATTTGGCCCGCTGTGTAATTTCATTTGGCCCTTGAGGCAATATCAAATTAACATTAGAGCTGGCCCGCCAGGATTAAACAGCGGCAATGCCGCATTTACAGCTTATACTCATACTTGCCAACCCTCCTGATTTTCCCGGGAGACTCCCAATATCAACCCCCGCTACCACCAAACCCCGACGCCCTCCAACCCCGACCACCTCAATTTTTTATTTTCAAATTTATTAAATAAATGATAAATGGGTTGTACTTGTATAGCGCTTTTCTACCTTCAAGGTACTCAAAGCGCTTTGACACTACTTCCACATTTACCCATTCACACACACATTCACACACTGATGGAGGGAGCTGCCATGCAAGGCGCCAACCAGCACCCATCAGGAGCAAGGGTGAAGTGTCTTGCTCAGGACACAACGGACGTGACGAGGTTGGTACTAGGTGGGAATTGAACCAGGGACCCTCGGGTTGCACACGGCCACTCCCCCACCGCGCCACGCCATTATCAAAATTTTATTTCTGTGATGTTTTTTCGTTTGTTTTTTGAAAGTTGATTTTGCACTATTAGGTTATATAAGCTTTGTTTAAGCACATCAGTGTAACAAACTGAGCAATAATCAACGTTTTATTCATTCACTTTCTCTTGCTACTTTCAAGGCTTGAATGTTTGATTCATTCCTTATTGTTATTTTACTTTCAAATGTATTATTAGCCTGTGGAAAAAGTTTATTTTGATAGTTACCTCAGAAGGCTGCAAATAGAAAAGAGGCATTCAATTTTTATTTAAATTTTATTTGATATGCCATTGATATTTTTTTAAATATTATTTGAAACTCAATTTTGCATGTCACTATAAAGTTATATAAGTCTCGCTCGTTCAATATTCAATGCAAAACTTGTTTGGGTCCCTATTAAAAGGTTAATTTGTTCAACCTTGGCCCGCGGCTTTGTTCGGTTTTAAATTTTGGCCCACTCTGTATTTGAGTTTGACACCCCTGTCCTACGGTGTATAGTGAAGCATGTTTAACTATTCCTTGTCCTGTAGGAATGATACTTCTAAGAAACGTACTTTATTTGTCGCATGGAGGCGAGGATGAGTTGTTTAGAAGTTGCTAAAACACCACTTACTGCGGTTGGACGTTAGCCGCTGGCTATGTTTTGAAGCTCCTCTTGCAGTAATAAAAGAGAGTAAAGAGCAGTTTAAATATTGTGTTGATATTGTTAAACTTTTAATCGCACTCACAATTGATAAATGACAAAAATCCAAAGTTCAAGCATTATCGATATTTCTACTGGTATCGGCCGGTCTGACTCACGGATGATCGGTATCAGCAGCATAAAACCCTGATGGGAACATCCCTCCCTATTAAATGTGCACATGTTCATTGTTGGGACAACTTCAACAGGAACCAAAGTGATCGAGGTGAGGGCGACCGACGCCGACGACCCCACCACCGCCAACGGCGAGCTGCGCTACTCTCTGACGCCAGATGGCGACCTCGCCGCCTTTGAAATCGACAGCGTCACAGGTAGGCCCTTTTGTAAAACCCTTCACGTTCTTCCTCCAGTGCGAGCTGAAGTCTGTGTGGCGCGCCTGTCCCTGAAGGTATGGTCAGCTGCAAGACCACCGCTCTGGACCGCGAGACCAAGAGCCAGTACGTGGTGGTGGTGCGGGCTCAGGACATGAGGGGAATGGCCTCCGGCAGCACATCCACCACATCCATCACCATCACCATCGGCGACACCAACGACAACATCGCCTCCTTCACCAGACGTAAGGACTTATTCAAAGTCAATCAATCTATCAAAGTTAAGCCCTTAATCAGAAATCTGCTTTTTTTCATACTTTCTAAAAAATTGTTATGATCGACGGTATCGAAAGCAGTGCTGAGATTAAGTATCAGCAACATGGATGACGAATCTGCATCGATACTTAGATTGATTTGCCCTGAAGCCAGACTGAAAGGGTTCACAGAGATTGTTAGACGCGAAATGTTCTTTTAGCTGCTGTGCAACAGTTTTTTCGAGGATTTTCGAGATAAAGGGAAGGCGCGACATCAGTCGGTAGATTACCATGAGGTCAGGATCGAGGTTAGGTCTTTTGAGCAGAGGTTGAATAACCACGTTTTTGAATGCTCAGGGGACAGCAACGTGGATGACGCATCAGCATCCATAGTTACCAATAAATCATTAGTCATTTTTGCGAGAGCTGTCTCCGTAGAGTTAGTTGCCCTGATACCGGACTGAAAGGGTTCACAGAGATTGTTAGACGCAAAGTGTTCATTTCGCTGCTGTGCAACAATTTTTTCAAGGATTTTCGAGGTAAAGGGAAGGTGCGACACCGGCCGGTAGTTTACCATGCGGTCAAGATCGAGGTTAGGTCTATATATATATATATATATATATATATATATATATATATATATATATATATATATATATATATATATATATATATATATACACACATATATATATACACACACACACACACATATATATATATGTATATATATATATATATATGTATATATATATATATATATGTATATATATATATATATATATATATAGTCTTAATTAGATTATCCAGAGAATAGTACTCGATACCATGGTAGAGCGCAATATATGTATGTGTGGGAAAAAAATCACAAGACTACTTCATCTCTACAGAACTGTTTCATGAGGGTTTCCCTCAATCATCAGGAGATGTTAATAGAAGCATTCACATACCATGGTTTGTATAGGGCACAGAACGGGTAGGTACAAGCAGGCGTGGGGGTGTGGTGTTTGGCTCATGTGTTACTTAGGAGGTGTCTCCGTCTGTGACGGCATGCTGATACAATTTCACTGCGCTTATTGAGGGATGACAGGTCTGGGTGGTATATAATAAAACTGTTTCTCTTTTAAGCATAGGCTGCATCTTTTATTACCACTGTTGTAAGGTGTGATGTATGCGAGAATTATTGAATATTTAACATTATTGTCTTTGAGGTACCAAATGTGCTTGCTGAGTTCTGTAGAATTCTGCAGGCTTTGGTTTCCAAAAGAAGCCTTGTGATTGTTCCATCTGGTTTTGAACTCTCCCTCGGTTAATCCTAGGTACGTGTCGGATGTGTTAATGTCCTTGCGTGTTGCCTTTGATTGGTAAATGACTGATGTTTGTAAGCATCCCCCGTTGAGAGGGCAATCAGGTTTCTTACGGCAGTTGCAGCCTTTGTTGGTTTTCGAGTCGCTCTGTCTAGGGGCAAACATGAAACAGTTCTGTAGAGATGAAGTAGTCTTGTGATTTTTTACATACACACATACATACATACATATACAGTATATATATACATATATATATATGCCTACCCCCAGACTAAACGACTCTGAAACCAATAAGGAATGTAACTGTCGCAAGAAACCTGATTGCCCTCTCAACGGAGGGTGCTTACAGACATCAGTCGTTTACCAAGCAAAGGTAACACGCAAGGACATTAACACATCTGACACGTACGTAGGATTAACCGAAGGAGCGTTCAAAACAAGATGGAATAATCACAACGCCTCCTTTAGAAACCAGACTTTGCGGAATTCTACAGAACTCAGCAAACACATTTGGAACCTCAAAGACAATAATGTTGAATATTCAATAACATGGCAAATTCTTGCATCCAGCACACCTTACAACAGTGGTAATAAAAGATGCAACCTATGCTTAAAAGAGAAACTGTTTATTATATATCATCCAGATCTATCATCCCTTAACAAGCGCAGTGAAATAATTTCAACATGCCGCCACAGACGGAAACACCTCCTAGGTAACACATGAGCCAATCACCATGCCCTTACGCCTGCCTGTACCCACCCACTCTGTGTCCTATATAAACCAGTGTATGTGAATGCTTCCATTAAAATCTCCTGATGATTGAGGGAACCCCTCATGAAACAGTTCTGTAGAGATGAAGTAGTCTTGTGATTTTTCCCACACCTACATATTGCGCTCTACCACGGTATCGAGCACTATTCTCTGGATAATCCAATCAAGACATATATATATATATATATATATATATATATATACATATATATATATATATATATATATATATATATGTATATATATATATATTTTTTTACACGGGACTTCCCACGGACCGGATTTTGGACGCTAGCGGGCCGGATCTGGCCTGCGGGCCGTAGTTTGGGGACCCCTGCTATAGAGCAACTTTATATCTATCCGTTGCCATAACATTTTTTTTCAATGTTTTATGCTCTGTTTTTTAATGGCAAAAACAGAAAATACGCTGTATTTCCCCCCCAAAACATGTTGGGACATTATGTCCACAGGCACCTACGATCTGCAGGTCCCGGAGGACCACAAGTTGAACGAGAAGATGGGGACTCTGGAGCTGGAGGACCGGGATCAGATTCAAAACAAGGAGCCCATCTTCACGCTGCCCAACGACAACAAAGTGTTCTACGTGGACATCAACCTCAACAAGGACGGCAACCTCATGCTGCGTCAGGCACGTGGTTTCGCTTTTTTGCCTCAAAGTCCACTAGTGGGTTTTTTTGACGTGACAAGTCTGGGCATTTTAACGTGTAAAAACTATGCAAAGCGACCGGAGGCCTAAAAATAGCATGGCGAAACATCCAAAAGGCGGCAGACACAATTTCCCCGACTTGAAAAGTACTTCAGCGCCACGTGATCACAAACAATGTTTGAGTCTTTGAGTCGTGCTCCTCAGATAAAGTATTTAGACGCATCACACGGCGGGGGATGCGAGCGCGAACTGCTCCGGCGTGGAAATTGAGCCCGATCCCCGTTCAGCTCCGCTCGCCCCCGCCGGAGCGCCGCGGCCCGCAAACGCCGGCGATGGTCCGCGCCCGAGTTAAGGTGTTTACGGGAAGCCTTTGAAAGCCCCGCGTCCTTGTTGGCGGGAATAATCCAGTTAGCGGCGTGTTACCTGTCCGCTGATAAAACACGCTGCCTCGACACTAAGCCGCCTTTAATACCTGCAGCCGCGATGTTGTACTGCCTGGCGGTGGGTTCTTCTTCACATGAAAGTATAAAACATGGATGGGGGGGAAAAAGTACTTTTTTTTTTTTCAATAGTTTGAGAGGAAACAGAATGAGCGAAAGTATTGGGACATGTGTTCATTCACAGTACCTTCTGATTACCACTGTGAAATAATAACTCTGCAACTAATCTGGGGTTGTGAATGTGTTAACTCATACTCACATCATCATCTTTTTGCTTTTGCTCAATTCACCACTATACTAGTATTTGTTAGCCTCACGCGCGTTAGTTTGTGTTTTTAGTTAGTCCTTGAAATTGTGTGTTAAACGTACTCGGCCAATAAAACTGATTCTCATGATCTGTTATGTAAAAAACAACAACATATGTTTCATCCTTTGGGAATACTTCCAGCAAGATGTTAGAGTCTGTGGGACTTTTTTGGTGAGGTCTCTGATGTTCCATCTAGATCCACCACACCAAACTCCCCCTAACATGCTCTTCTAGG
>NC_084619.1:58717362-58767362 GCF_033978795.1 Nerophis ophidion | reverse complement strand
GTATCTTTTGAAGAAAAGACAGCTCCTATGACCATACTTGCCAACCTTGAGACCTCCGAATTCAGGAGATGGGGGCGGGGTTTGCTGGTGGGGTGTATAACGTAGCGTCCTGGAAGAGTTAGTGCTGCAAGGGGTTCTGGGTATTTGTTCTGTTGTGTTTATGTTGTGTTACGGTGCGGATGTTCTCCCAAAATGTGTTTGTCATTCTTGTGTGGTGTGGGTTCACAGTGTGGCGCATATTTGTAACAGTGCTAAAGTTGTTTATACGGCCACCCTCAGTGTGACCTTTATGGCTGTTGACCAAGTCTGCCTTACATTCGCTTGTGTTTGTGAAAAGCCGTAGATATTATGTGACTGGGTCGGCACGCAAAGATATATTGGCGCTCTGTACTCCTCCATACAACCGTGTACACAGCAGCATTTTATAAAGTCATAAAATTTACTTTTTGGAACTGATAATTTCCAATATTACATTTTAAAGCATTTATCGGCCGATAATATCGGGAGTCCGATGTCATCGGACATCTCTACTTTTTACTTGTGTCTTTTGAAGAAAAGACAGCTCCTCTGACCATACTTGCCAACCTTGAGACCTCCGAATTCGGGAGATGGGGACGGGGTTTGCTAGTGGGGTGTATATCGTAGCGTCCCGGATGAGTTAGTGCTGCAATGGGGTCAGGGTATTTGTTCTGTTGTGTTACGATGCGGATGTTCTCCCGAAATGTGTTTGTCATTCCACAGTGTGGCGCATATTTGTAACAGTGTTAAAGTTATATTGGGCAAAAAAGGTCTCTTTTTTTTTTTTCTGCCAAGAAAAGTGCACTTGTTATTAGTGAGAATATACCTATTTTCAGGTATTTTTGGGTTCATTGAGGATAGCTAATTTTACTTGTTTTGGAAAGTCTTGACAAGCCACATGTTTTTGTTCTATTGGCAGATAGTTTTGCTTAGTTTGGGGGTCGGCAGCCTGCGGCTCTGGAGCTTCTTCAAAAATATATGACAAAATGGAAAAAGATAAGGGTAAAAAATACAAAAAATATAATTTTTGCTGTAATATGGTTTCTGTAGGCGGACAAACATGACACAAACCTCCCTAATTGTTATAAAGCACACTATTTACATTAAACATGCTTCACTAATTCGAGTATTTGGCAACTTTCTACGACTTTCTAGTAGTGTTTCATGCCACTTCTTTTTCTGCCTCATTTTCTCCACCAAACTTTTAACGTTGTGCATAAATGCACAAAGGTGAGTTTTGTTGATGTTATTGACTTATGTGGAGTGCTAATCAGACATATTTGGTCACTGCAAGCTAATCGATGCTAACATTCTATTTAGGATAGCTATATGTACATATTGCATCATTATGCCTCATTTGTTGGTATATTTGAGCTCATTTAGTTTCCTTTAAAGGCCTACTGAAATGAGGTTTTCTTATTTAAACGGGGATAGCAGGCCCATTCTATGTGTCATACTTGATCATTTCGCGATATTGCCATATTTTTGCTGAAAGGATTTAGTAGAGAACATCGACGATAAAGTTCACAACTTTTGGTCGCTAATAAAAAAGCCTTGCCTGTACCGGAAGTAGCAGACGATTTGCGCGGGACATCCCTGGTTGTAGAGCTCCTCACATCCTCACATTGTTTACAATCATGGCCACCAGCAGCGAGAGCAATTCGGACCGAGAAAGCGACTTTTTCCCATTAATTTGAGCGAGGATGAAAGATTTGTGGATGAGGATAGTGAGAGTGAAGGACTAGAAAAAAGAAAAAAAAGACAGGGCAGTGGGAGCGATTCAGATGTTATTAGACACATTTACTAGGATAATTCTGGAAAATCCCTTATCTGCTTATTGTGTTACTAGTGTTTTAGTGAGATTATATAGTCGTACCTGAAAGTCGGAGGGGTGTGGCCACGGGTGTGGTGACCGCCAGTGTCTCTGAGGGATGCCACGTTTCTTAACG
Organism: Nerophis ophidion; assembly: GCF_033978795.1. NCBI lineage: Eukaryota > Metazoa > Chordata > Actinopteri > Syngnathiformes > Syngnathidae > Nerophis > Nerophis ophidion. Next base: position 58,765,395 of record NC_084619.1, on the reverse strand, counting down.
AGGCGAAGCGAAGGCACCTGGTCGGGCCGGGCTGAGCTTTTATTTCCCCTCCTCCACGGTGGGAGCATCCTACGTTCGGGGGCGGCCGGTCGGAAGAGGCAAGAGAGTCCGCAGCTGCTTCTTTGACAGGTGCACAAGGAACGGCGCAAGCTCCGCTCATGTCTACGGTAAGAGCCGACTTATTACCACAATTTTCTCATCGAAACCTGCCGGTTGACATGTGGTAGAGAACCATGTTCGCTTGACCGCTATGTTCCATAATAAAGCTTCACCTTGGGGAATGTAAACAAGGAAACACCGGCTGTGTTTGTGTTGCTAAAGGCAGCCGCTATACACCGCTTCCCACCTACGTCTTTCTTCTTTGACGACTCCATTATTAATTGAACAAATTGCAAAAGATTCAGCAACACACATGTCCAGAATACTGTGTAATTATGCGATTAAAGCAGACGACTTAAAGCTGGGATTGGGCTGGAACAAAATGCCCGCTACAATCCGTGACGTCACGCGACGTTTTCAACAGGATACTTCACGCAAAATTTAAAATTGCAATTTAGTCAACTAAAAAGGCCGTATTGGCCTGTGTTGCAATGTTAATATTTCATCATTGATATATAAACTATCAGACTGCGTGGTCGGTAGTAGTGGGTTTCAGTAGGCCTTTAAGTCCTCTTAATTCAATTTATATCTCATGACACACTATCTGTATGTAATATGGCTTTTAATTTTTTGCGGCTCCGGACAGATTTGTTTTTGTATTTTTGGACCAACATGGCTCTTTCAACATTTTAGGTTGCCGACCCCTGGCTTAGTTCAAATAAAATACCCCTCATTTTTGTATTTTTTTGTTCTTGTCTTTGAACACTGACTTTTTGCAGTGTTCCTACTCCTTTTAACGAAACCTGTAATGACTGGTTGCCATAGTAATGCCGGGTTTGTCCCTCCGTGAATGCGTCGACAAGTACACAGCAATGGTAAGTTTAAATGATTTATTAAACTTAACAAAAGCAGGCTACGTACAAAAAGACTGGAGCTAACAGACAAAATAAACCAAGGGCGCTAGCATAAAAGCTAGGAATAGAAAACAGAAAAACTAAGACTGGCACGAAGGCACACAAAAAGGAAAAACAATTCATCAGCGTGAGAGCTGGAATAAAACAAAGGATTAGCGTGAAAAGCTAGCGAGAATATACGTACGTGAAGTCAGTCGATACTTGTTGCTCAGAGGAAAATTTATGAACCCAGACTGAACAAAGAAAAGAGGAAGGCTTGTATAGGGAGAAATCAAGGAGAACCAGGTGTGTGTCGAAAACGAGGAGCAGGTGAAATCAATGTGTAACCAAGGTGACTGACAAAACAGGAAGTAAGCTGGTCAGATGGAGAATGAGACAATGGAACAATAAACAATATGTGAAGATCCGAGTAACGGATCGCAACAAAACCACTGGAAATACGTGATGTGTCACGTTGTATTTGTATCATACGCACCTTCGAAATAAAGTGAAAGCAACCCCCCAAAAAATAAAATTTAAAAAACCTACTCTCTCCGTCCTCAGATACGCCATCCTGGACAAGGACTGTCCGCTCGCTATCAACCCAATCACAGGGCAGCTGTCCACCCTGAGGACTCTGGACCGTGAGCTGCAGGCCACACACATGTTCCAAGTTAAAGCCCAAGAGGAGCCAAGCGGTGCGTCACACACACACACATACACACACACACACACACACACACGCACACACACACACACACACGCACACACACACATATAGTTATTAATCCCTTTCAAAACAATAGATCCTCACAGGCAAATGGAATCCATGTGTGGGATAACGTGCACACAGGGAGAGAGCTGCCGAGGCCAAACACACCATTTGCTCTCTGGAACAATCTGCTCCTCTCACATGTGGCAAAAAAAACAGCACGGCTTCTATTAAGAATTTTTTTTTTTAACTTCCCCCGCCAACACCTTGCCAACACACCTGGCCGACGCGCGGTGAGAGCTTGGAACAGGCGGTAAAATCCAATTAGAGGCGCTCTTTCTTCGCCTCCCGAGCAAACTACGTATTTTTAGACCGACCCCGAGATCTGTTTCAAGGTTTGCCAGCGAAACACAATCGTCCACGAGGTTCCCTCCGTCAAGATAGTCATGACGTTCAACGGCAGCCGGGAGACGTCGGGAACATGTCGTGTGATAGACAAACTCGCAAATAGAAACCTTTTGTCCGTTGACCTTAATCAGCTCAGCCGTGACGGAAACGTGCAGTTGTGGAGCGGCTTTAAAAACGCCAAGCTGAAGCTATGTATGGTAGGGGAGGGAATAGAATAAAGGTACATAAACTAAACAAGTGAGGACGTCTTTGTGGCATCCTTATTTTAAACCGCGTTGTCTTTCCACCTGGCACCGCCACGGACGCCTGCGGGCGACCGGCTAGAAAAAAAACCATATTTTTTTTAGGGTCGTCGTAGTTAACGAGATAAGAACACGTATTTATAAATTTCAATAACGCATGAAAAAGTGCGTCCTTTTTTTTGACTGCTTAGTGATGAGCCACAATCGGGAAAATAGCGAGCAAAAATGGACAAAAGGTACCATTTAGACTATTTTTCGCCTGGTATCACCACGGACACCTGCAGGCAACCGACTGGAAAAAAAAAAAAATTTTTTAGGGCTGTCAAAGTTAACGCGATAACTATAAATTTAAAAAACGCATTAAAAAAGTGTATTTTTTTTTCAACCCTTGGCTTCAGTTCACTACTAAGTCATGAGCCACAAGCGGGAAAATAGCGAGCAGAAATGGACAAAGGGTACAAGTTAGACTGTTTTTTGCCAGGTATCACCACAGACACCTGCGGGCAAACGTCTAAAAAATATATATATATATATATTGACCCCAAAGGGGAATAAGCGGTAGAAAATTGATGGATGGATATACATTTTTTTAGGGCTGTCAAAGTTACCGCCATAACACTTGAACTATAAATTTCAATAACGCATAAGCCATGAGCAACAATCAGGAAAAATAGTGAGCAGAAATGGACAAAAGGTACAAGTTAGACTGTTTTTTGCCTGGTATCACCATGGACGCCTGCGGGCAACCAGTTAGAAATAAAAAACATTTTTTTAGGGCTGTCAAAGTTAACGTGATAACAACGCGTTAAATATAAATTTCAATAACGCATGAAAAAATGTGTCCTTTTTTTTTTTTACCATTGGCTGCAGTTCACTGCTTAGTGATGAGCCACAAGCGGGAAAATAGTGAGCGGGAATGGACAAAAGGTACAAGTTAGACTGTTTTTCACCTGGTATCGCCACAGACACCTGCAAGCAACGGGCTAGAAAAAAAGAAATATATATTTTTTTAGGGCTGTCAAAGTTAACACGATAACTATAAATTTCAAAAACGCATAAAAAATGCGCCTTTTTTTAACCCTTGGCTTCAGTTCACTACTAAGTCATGAGCCACAAGCGGGAAAATAGCGAGCAGAAATGGACAAAGGGTAAAAATTAGACTGTTTTTCGCCTGGTATCACCACGGACACCTGCGGGCAACCGACTGGAAAAAAAAATAATATTTTTTTACGGCTATCAATGTTAACGAGATAACGCGTGAAATATCAATTTCAATAACGCATAAAAAAACGCGTCCTTTATTTTATTCTTGGCTGCAGTTCACTACTTAGTGATGATCCACAAGCGGGAAAATAGCGAGCAGATATGGACAAAAGGTACAAGTTAGACTGTTTTTCGCCTGGTATCACCACAAATGCCTGCGAGCGACCGGCTAGAAAAAAAAACAATTTTTTTTTATAGTGCTGTCAAAGTTAACGTGATAACAACACGTTAACTATAAATTTCAATAACGCATGAAAAAATGTGTCCTTTTTTTTACCATTGGCTGCAGTTCACTGCCTAGTGATGAGCGACAAGCGGGAAAATAGCGAGCAGAAATGGACAAAAGGTACAAGTTAGACTGTTTTTCACCTGGTATCGCCACAGACACCTGCAAGCAACGGGCTAGAAAAAAAGAAATATATATTTTTTTAGGGCTGTCAAAGTTAACACGATAACTATAAATTTCAAAAACGCATAAAAAATGCGCCTTTTTTTAACCCTTGGCTTCAGTTCACTACTAAGTCATGAGCCACAAGCGGGAAAATAGCGAGCAGAAATGGACAAAGGGTAAAAATTAGACTGTTTTTCGCCTGGTATCACCACGGACACCTGCGGGCAACCGACTGGAAAAAAAAATAATATTTTTTTACGGCTATCAATGTTAACGAGATAACAACGCGTGAAATATCAATTTCAATAACGCATAAAAAAACGCGTCCTTTATTTTATTCTTGGCTGCAGTTCACTACTTAGTGATGATCCACAAGCGGGAAAATAGCGAGCAGATATGGACAAAAGGTACAAGTTAGACTGTTTTTCGCCTGGTATCACCACAAATGCCTGCGAGCGACCGGCTAGAAAAAAAAACAATTTTTTTTCATAGTGCTGTCAAAGTTAACGTGATAACAACACGTTAACTATAAATTTCAATAACGCATGAAAAAATGTGTCCTTTTTTTTACCATTGGCTGCAGTTCACTGCTTAGTGATGAGCGACAAGCGGGAAAATAGCGAGCAGAAATGGACAAAAGGTACAAGTTAGACTGTTTTTCACCTGGTATCGCCACAGACACCTGCAAGCAACGGGCTAGAAAAAAAGAAATATATATTTTTTTAGGGCTGTCAAAGTTAACACGATAACTATAAATTTCAAAAACGCATAAAAAATGCGCCTTTTTTTAACCCTTGGCTTCAGTTCACTACTAAGTCATGAGCCACAAGCGGGAAAATAGCGAGCAGAAATGGACAAAGGGTAAAAATTAGACTGTTTTTCGCCTGGTATCACCACGGACACCTGCGGGCAACCGACTGGAAAAAAAAATAATATTTTTTTACGGCTATCAATGTTAACGAGATAACAACGCGTGAAATATCAATTTCAATAACGCATAAAAAAACGCGTCCTTTATTTTATTCTTGGCTGCAGTTCACTACTTAGTGATGATCCACAAGCGGGAAAATAGCGAGCAGATATGGACAAAAGGTACAAGTTAGACTGTTTTTCGCCTGGTATCACCACAAATGCCTGCGAGCGACCGGCTAGAAAAAAAAACAATTTTTTTTCATAGTGCTGTCAAAGTTAACGTGATAACAACACGTTAACTATAAATTTCAATAACGCATGAAAAAATGTGTCCTTTTTTTTACCATTGGCTGCAGTTCACTGCTTAGTGATGAGCGACAAGCGGGAAAATAGCGAGCAGAAATGGACAAAAGGTACAAGTTAGACTGTTTTTCGCCTCGGAATGACATCGGACGCCTGCGGGCGACCAGCTAGAAAAAACTAAAAATATAATTTTTGGGGGCTGTCAAAGTTAACACGATAACGCCTTGATTATACATTTTAATAACACAAAAAATGTTTAGGGCTTTCAAAGTTAATGAGATAACAATGTGTTAACTATAAATTTTAATAAAGCATAAAAAATGTGTCCTTTTTTCACCCTTGGCTACAGTTCTGTTAAGTGAAGAGCCACAAGCGGGAAAAAAGCGAGCAGAAATGGACAAAAGGTACAAGTTAGACTGTTTTTCGCCAGGTATCACCACAGACACCTGCGGGCAACCGTCTAAAATATATATATATATATATATATATATATATATATATATATATATATATATATATTGACCCCAAAGGCGAATAAGCGGTAGAAAATTGATGGATGGATATACATTTTTTTAGGGCTGTCAAAGTTACCGCCATAACACGTTAACTGTAAATTTCAATAACGCAAAAGCCATGAGCAACAATCAGGAAAAATTGTGAGCAGAAATGGACAAAAGGTACAAGTTAGACTGTTTTTTGCCTGGTATCACCATGGACGCCTGCGGGCAACCTGTTAGAAATAAAAAAAACATTTTTTTAGGGCTGTCAAAGTTAACTTGATAACAACGCGTTAAATATAAATTTCAATAACGCATGAAAAAATGTGTCCTTTTTTTTTTTTTACCATTGGCTGCAGTTCACTGCTTAGTGATGAGCCACAAGCGGGAAAATAGCGAGCGGGAATGGACAAAAGGTACAAGTTAGACTGTTTTTTGCCTGGTATCGCCACAGACACCTGCAAGCGACCGGCTAGAAAAAAAGAAATATATATTTTTTAGGGCTGTCAAAGTTAACACGATAACTATAAATTTCAAAAACGCATAAAAAATGCGCCTTTTTTTAACCCTTGGCTTCAGTTCAATACTAAGTCATGAGCCACAAGCAGGAAAATAGCGAGCAGAAATGGACAAAGGGTACAAATTAGACTGTTTTTCGCCTGGTATCACCACGGACACCTGCGGGCAACCGACTGGAAAAAAAAAAAAAACGAGACAACAATGCGTTAACTATAAATTTCAATAAAGCATAAAAAATGCTTCTTTTTTTACCCTTGGCTACAGTTCTGTTAAGTGATGAGCCACAAGCGGGAAAACAGCGAGCAGAAATAGACAAAAGGTACAAGTTAGACTGTTTTTCACCTTTTATCGCCACAGATGCCTAAGTTGGACTGTTTTTCACCTTTTATCGCCACAGATGCCTGCGAGCGACCGGCTAGAAAAAAAAAAGTACTTCTTTTTAGTGCTGTCAAAGTTATCGTGATAATATCGCGCTAACTATAAATTTCAATAAAAAATGTGTCCTTTTTTTTCACCCTTGGCTGCAGTTATGTTAAGTGATGAGCCACAAGCGGGAAAACAGCGAGCAGAAATAGACAAAAGGTACAAGTTAGACTGTTTTTCACCTTTAATCGCCACGGATGCCTGCGAGCGACCGGCTAGAAAAAAATCCTAATTTTTTTTAGGGCTGTCAAAGTTATCGTGATAACAACGCGCTAACTATACATTTCAATAACGCATAAAAAAAATGCGTCCTTTTTTTTTACCCTTGGCTGCAGTTCACTACTAAGTGATGAGCCCCAAGCGGGAAAATAGCGAACAGAAATGGACAAAAGGCACAAGTTAGACTGTTTTACGCCTGGTATCGTGACCGGCTAGACAAAAAACAAACTATATTTTAGGGCTGTCAGTGTTAGCGCGATAACAAGTTAATTATAAATTTCAATAACGCATAAAAAATGTGTCCTTTTTTTTTTTTTACCCTTGGCTGCAGTTCACGACTAAGTCATGAGCCCCAAGCGGGAAAATAGCGAGCAGAAATGGACAAAAAGTACAAGTTAGACTTTTTTTCACCGTGAGACGACATCACTGCAGCAAACGCCTGCTACCCACTTCCTTCAGAGGTGGGCGGTGCTTCAATTCCGTGTTTACATTACGGTTTAAGTGCTGAGATAACATACCATTCAGATTGTTACTATGACTGCTTTAGTAAGATGCCATAAAAGTTTGACAGAAATGAAAGACGGTAAACAGGAAGTCGAAACATGTCAAGCCGACATTAAAACACTTTCTCAAACCACCTTCAAAATAAAATCACTACGCTATACATCCGGTTTAAATACATTAACTAAATAAAAAATGTGTTACATTACGATCAGGCTTGGTCGAAGATGTTTTGTAATGTAATCTGTGATATTTCCACCTGAAAAAAATGGAAGTACACCTTTTGAGGATGTTTTTTTCTGGCTGGCTGAAATATTATTTTATAACATTTTCTGGTCCAGTCCTCAATTATAGAACGATTAGCTGGCTGAATATTACATTTTTATTCATAGATAGAATAATAATAATAGGATAAAACATTGCCATGCAGAAATATAATGACCATTAACTTGTACCACATTTAATGTACAGAATATCAAAAGTATTTATTCAGATAGAAATATCACGTATTACAATACCAAACGTCTTTGAAAATAAAAGCATGATCGTAACAATCCACATTTTTGCGCAAAACTTGTATCTAAACCCACATTTCCCCCAAGGATCAATAAAGTATATCAATCTAAACGCGGTGTAGCTCCTTCTCTGGATGCAAGTGCACCTACAGCAGGAATTCAACTTCTGTTTTCCTACAATTAATTTGGAGTTAACTATGGACAAAATGTGCTCACGATCAAATATTTCATTTTGTTTTTTTCCAAACAACACGCTGCACGCCGAGTGATTGTCCGTTGCTGATTGCAGGGTTGGAGTCGTTCGTCAGAGTGAAGATCGTGGTGGACGACGTCAACGATAACAAGCCCGAACTGGCCGTGGACGAGATCTTTGTCTGCGAGAACGACGCCGCAAAGACCGTATGTTTGTGGAACATGTCGCTTCTTACACACACACTACTACAAGTAATATGAGAAAGTACACACACACTACTACAAGTAATACGAGAAAGTACACACACATTACTACAAGTAGAACGAGAAAGTACACACACTACTACAAGTAATACGAGAAACTTCACACACACTACTACAAGTAATACGAGAAAGTACACACACAGTACTACAAGTAATATGAGAAAGTACACACACACTACTACAAGTAGTATGAGGAAGTACACACACACTACTACAAATAGTACGAGAAAGTACTTACACACAGTAGTACAAGTAGTACGAGGAAGTACAAAGACACTACTACAAGTAATAGGAGAAAGTACACACACTACAACAAGTAGTATGAGGAAGAATACACACTACTACAAGTAATATGAGGAAGTACACACACTACTACAAGTAGTATGAGAACGTACACACACTACTACAAGTAGTATGAGGAAGTACACACACTACTACAAGTAGTATGAGGAAGTACACACACTACTACAAGTAGTATGAGGAAGTACACACACTACTACAAGAAGTATGAGGAAGTACACACACTACTACAAGTAGTATGAGAACGTACACACACTACTACAAGTAGTATGAGGAAGTACACACACTACTACAAGTAATATGAGGAAGTACACACACTACTACAAGTAGTATGAGAACGTACACACACACACACACACTATTACAACTAGTATGAGAAAGTACACACCCACTACTACAAGTAGTATGAGAAAGTACACACACACTAGTAAAAGTAGTATGAGAAAGTACACACCCACTACTACAAGTAGTATGAGAAAGTACACACACACTAGTAAAAGTAGTATGAGAAAGTACACACACACTAGTACAAGAAATAAGAGAAAGTACACACACACTACTACAAGTAGTACGAGAAAGTACACACCCACTACTGTAAGAAGTATGAGGAAGTACACACACATTACAACAAGTAGTATGAGAAAGTACACACGCACTAGTACAAGAAATAAGAGAAAGTACACACACACACTAGTACAAGTAGTATGAGAAAGTACACACATACACTAATACAAGTAGTATGAGAAAGTACACACACACACTACTACAAGTAGTATGAGAAAATACACACGCACACGAGGACAAGTAGTATGAGAAAGTACACACACACTAGTACAAGTAGTATGAGAAAGTACACACACACACACTAGTACAAGTAGTATGAGAAAGTACACACACACAGTACTACAAGTAGTATGAGAAAGTACACACAAACACTAGTACAAGTAGTATGAGAAAGTACACACACATTACAACAAGTAGTATGAGAAAGTACACACACAGAGTACTACAAGTAGTATGAGAACGTACACACACACTAGTACAAGTAGTATGAGAACGTACACACAAACACTAGTACAAATAGTATGAGAAAGTACACACACATTACAACAAGTAGTATGAGAAAGTACACACACACTAGTACAAGTAGTATGAGAACGTACACACAAACACTAGTACAAATAGTATGAGAAAGTACACACACATTACAACAAGTAGTATGAGAAAGTACACACACACTACTACAAGTAGTATGAGAAAGTACACACAACCATGAGTACAAGTAGTATGAGAAAGTACACACACACACACTAGTACAAGTAGTATGAGAAAGTACACACACGAGTACAAGTAGTATGAGAAAGTACACACACACACGAGTACAAGTAGTGTGAGAAAGTACACACACACTAGTACAAGTAGTATGAGAAAGTACACACACACACTAGTACAAGTAGTATGAGAAAGTACACACAACTATGAGTACAAGTAGTATGAGAAAGTACACACACACACACTAGTACAAGTAGTATGAGAAAGTACAAACACATTAGTACAAGTAGTATGAGAAAGTACACACACACACACGAGTACAAGTAGTATGAGAAAGTACACACACACACAAGTACAAGTAGTATGAGAAAGTACACACACACTAGTACAAGTAGTATGAGAAAGTACACACACACTAGTACAAGTAGTATGAGAAAGTACACACACACTAGTACAAGTAGTATGACAAAGTACACACACACACGAGTACAAATAGTATGAGAAAGTACACACACACTAGTACAAGTAGTATGACAAAGTACACACACACACGAGTACAAGTAGTATGAGAAAGTACACACACACGAGTAAAAGTAGTATGAGAAAGTACACACACACACGAGTAGTAGTATGACAAAGTACACACACACACGAGTAACAGTAGTATGAGAAAGTACACACACATACGAGTACAAGTAGTATGAGAAAGTACACACACACACGAGTACAAGTAGTATGAGAAAGTACACACACACGAGTACAAGTAGTATGAGAAAGTACACACACACTAGTACAAGTAGTATGAGAAAGTACACACACACGAGTACAAGTAGTATGAGAAAGTACACACACACTAGTACAAGTAGTATGAGAAAGTACACACACACTAGTACAAGTAGTATGAGAAAGTACACACACACTAGTACAAGTAGTATGAGAAAGTACACACACACTAGTACAAGTAGTATGAGAAAGTACACACACACTAGTACAAGTAGTATGAGAAAGTACACACACACACACACACGAGTGCAAGTAGTAGAAGGAGAAGAAAGACTTACTCCATCAAGTACTAAAACACGTTGTGCTCGTTAATCACATTCCTCTCTTCAATCCAAATGCAATCATTGTAAGGTTTATGAGGTCCGTAGTTGGGCATCAAACATGGATCCCCCACATGAATGTACAATGCTCCGTCAGGTGATCGGAACGCTGCGAGCCACGGACAAAGACGACCAGCCGGCCTCCTTCACCTTCTCTCTGGCAAGTCCCAGCTCCAACTTCTCCATCAGAGACTTCGGCAGTAAGTCCTCTCCTTCTTCCTTTCCTTCCTCTTCTAAACATGCCATCGGCCGCTGCCCCTTGTTGCTAGGCAACCGCGGCAACTCGATTTTATTTTTTATTCATGGCGCCGCTCGTTTTAAGTTGAAACCGTTCAAACTTCTGAAAAAGGCGCGGCGGCGAGGGATTTGGAGGCTGTCTGGGCTGCTGGGAGTTGTTTGCGGTTCTCAGCTGCAAATATTGGACTTAATGAGGACAGGACTGTGCCTGTCAGTCTTTATGGACTTTTAAAAACAACCACAGGAAAGGGACAAGCGGTAGGAAATGGATGGATGGAATGAAGAAAAGTTCTAAAGGATGGATCACTCAGTGCACTTCCTCCCTTTTTTTTGCACCATGACTGGGGAAGGTTGTTTGGATTGGGTCATATAATTAAATTATGTGCATTGTAGACAACCACTAGTCACTATCTTGTTACTGTTGTTGGCCACCATATGGGGGTCACTGCTGCATTTGTTTCCCCTACATTATGACTAGGGAAGGTTGTTTGTATTTTTTCATGTAAGTAAATGCTGTGCATTATAAACAACCACTGGTCACTATGTTGTAGCTGTGTTTGACCACCAGATGGGGTCACTGCAGTATTTTATTTTGCACCATGACTAGGGAAGGTTGTTTGCATTGGTTCATATATTTAAATGCTTTGCATCATAGACAAACACTAGTCACTATCTTGTTACTGTTGTTGGCCACCAGATGGGGTCACTGCAATATATATATTTTTTTTCTTTTTTTTCCCCCTGCAATATGACTAAGGTATGTTGTTTGCATTGGGTCATGTAATTAAATGCTGGGCATTGTGTGTAGTCACTATGTTGTTACTGTTGTTGGGGCGGTATAGCTCGGTTGGTAGAGCGGCCGTGTCAACAACTTGAGGGTTGCAGGTTCGATCCCCGCTTCCACCATCCTAGTCACTGCTGTTGTGTTCTTGGGCAAGACACTTTACCCACCTGCTCCCAGTGCCACCCACACTGGTTTAAATGATCTTAGATATTGGGTTTCACTATGTAAAGCGCTTTGAGTCACTAGAGAAAAAGCGCTTTATAAATATAATTCACTTCACTTCACTTGTTGGCCACCTGATGAGGGTCACTGCAGCATATATATATATATATATATATATATTTTTTTTTTTTTTTGTGCAGCATGATTAGGGAATGTTGTTTGGATTGGTTCATTCAATTCAATGCTGTGCATCGTAGACAACCACTATTCACTATCTTATTACTGTTGTTGGCCACCATAGGGGGTCACTGCAGCATTTTTTTTTCCTACAACATGACTGCGGCATTTTTTTTCCTGCACTATGACTAGGGAAGTTTGTTTGGATTGGTTCATATAATTAAATGCTGTGCATCATAGACAATCACTAGTCACTATCTTGTTACTGTTGTTGGCCACAAGATGGGATCACTGCAACATATATATTTATTTATCTTCCTGCAATATGACTAGGGAAGTTTGTTTGGATTGGGTCGTATAAGTAAATGCTGTGCATATGCATATATATATATATATATATATATATATATATATATATATATATATATATATATATATATATATATATATATGTATATATATATATATTTATATAATGGATTTTATTTGTAAAAAAAAAACATTTTACGTTGAGCAAACAACCTCAACGTGCCACAGTGTAAAAAATAGTAATAATAATTATAATAAAAAAAATATAATAAAAATAAATAAAATATAAAACCAGAAACAGTCCAATAGCTAGAACCAGCTATATTCCTTACAACATGACTAGGAAATGTTGTTTGGGTTTGGTCATATAAGTCAATGCTGTGCATTATAAACAATTACTACTCACTATCTTGTTGCTGTTGTTTGCCACCAGATGGGGTCACTGCAGCATATACAGTGTAAAAAAAAAAAGTTTCTCAGTTGGAACATTAAATATCTTGTATTTGCAGTCTATTCAATTGAATATAAGTTGAAAAGGATTTGCAAATTATTGTATTCTGTTTTTATTTACCAATTACACAACGTGCCGACTTCACTGTTTTTTGGGGTTTTGTACAAAATGTATCCAAAGCATTCCATTTTTTCTGAATGTAGCCCCCACTACAAAAACTTTGGACAATGTGTAAAAGGGAGGGTTTTATGTACATATATTTTATCATACTTCCTACTTGAGCCTGTTGAGTAATTTAAGCAGTGCTGCCATCTAGCTGGAGGCTTGTGTAGCGTTCAAGAACACCAAAAAAGAGGCAATTACTGGAAGTCCATTTGCTCCTGATTCTTTATGTTTGACAAGCAGCGCTCCAGTATGTTGTGTCCACATCAGCGTCTAACCGTCTTACGTCATATCTCTGACTCTGGACACAAAAAACGTCTTTTGATCACAGAACAATCCCGTCCAAAAAAAAAAAAAGAAGATGAAAGACGAAGGAAAAGCGTTCCCAGAGTGTTCTCATCAAATATTAAAGGTGTGAAGAGATGAAAGCATGAAACATTCAGGTGAAGTGTTGCCGAAGTCAAAGCTGAAATAACACGGCACGTTCCAGAAAGATAAACAGGAAGGGGAAAGAAAAAAAAGGCGGCCTCATCCATTTCCCGCGCGCCGGTGCCCGCGGGCGCTGACACGCCGAGCTGATGACGCAGGGAAGACAGATGAGCACGATTTGGAGGAGAAGATGAGAGCAGGCTGGAGGGAACAAGGGAGACTCGTACGAAACAAGAATCACCTTTTGGTCGACCTCCGCCAAGGCCGATGTCGGAGGAATATTCAGGAGAACGCCAGAAGAAGATAAAACACAAAGAATATTAACTACCTGGACTCCTATCATTATCCACAATGTCATGAGGTACGGGTATACCGGCACTAGTAAAAAAACGCAATACCAAGGAATCCTAAACGGTACTATACCGGCTCTGAAAAGTACCAGTTCCCCCCTTTTTAAAATTTAGAGAGAGAGAGAAGATAATTTATATTTGTATAGCGCTTTTCTCTAGTGACTCGAAGCGCTTTACATAGTGAAACCCAATATCAAAGTTACATTAAAACCAGTGTGGGTGGCACTGGAAGCAGGTGGGTAAAGTGTCTTGCCCAAGGACACAACGGCAGTGACTAGGATGGTGAAAGCGGGAATCGAACCTGGATCCCTCAAGTTGCTGGCATGGCCGCTCTACCAACTGAGCTATTTACCGTATTTCCTTGAATTGCCGCCGGGTATGTAGTATGCGCCTGCTTAGCATTACCGCCGGCTCAGGATTAACGCCGGGTCGAACTCGTTTCGCAAAATATGATTTTCATTAGCGCATATGTAGAATTTCCGCCGGGTCAAACACGTTTCGCCAAATAATTAGCATATGCCTAGAATTTCCACCGGGTCAAACTCGTCACGTCACGAGTGACACTTCACATGTCATAATTTTCAAAATGGAGGAGGCTAATTTCAATCATTTAAAATCGCATAAAGGGAAGAAGATTAAGAGCTATTCAGTAGGATTCCAGGTCCAAGCTATTGAATATACTAAAAAGAACAGTAAGCAGCTATGTTTTATTCATATACCGTAGCTGCGTGTGTCAAAAATTACTCATTAAATGACTCCCGCCTCCTGGTGGTGGAGGGCGTTAGTGATCCTTTTAGCGACTACTCAGCTGCAGAAGAAGTGACAACAAGCAGCAAGAGTGAGCAGCATGTGTTTATTTTTTCCTCTTGCTCGCACTTTTAACATGGAGGATTACATATCTAAAATAAAACAATTTTCTAAACTGGACTTTCAATCGAAGCAGGAGGTAATAAAGGAAGATCTCCATCGAGACAGAGAGACCTTTAAAACTGAAGAAAGATAAGGAAGACTTCTATAAACAAGTTATCGATGCTTTTGATCAGAAGGAGCTGCGCATGGACTTCATTTATAAGTAAAGGTAAGACCATCATAAAGTTTTTTTTATTTACTGTGCTTTTCATGATGGTATCCTTACATCACACTCAAATTTTTAAGCGCAGCCCAAAATTTACCGCATGCCTTTGGTAGGTGCGGGAGTGAGAAGACGTTTTAAAATAATTAGCGCATACTTGCCTTTACCGCATGCCTTTGCTAAATGCCGGACTGAGAAGAGGTTTTAAAATAATTATCGCCCCGGCGGCAATTCAAGGAAATGCGGTAAGTTTCTGTTTCAATTCATACTGATTAGTTAAAATGTTCCCATCTGATTATTTAAGACAGCCTCCTAAAAAGGGGATCCTACTACTAAACAGGGCTGACTGAGGATGACTGGTGGATACACTCCAGTCCTGCGGGGGGCAGTAAGGAGTATTGCATGGTCCATGCACACAGAAGAGCCTTTTTAGGAGAGAATAAAGGTTTTTTTTAGATTTACTACTCAGTTATTCTTCTTTGACCAATGGAGGCTACTAGTTTGCTACAAAGTTGAGTGGACATATCCATGTTAACTTCGAGGGGGGCACAAAATATGGGTTCAAATTAGGATCAAAAAATTTGAAAGACGTATATATATATATATATATATATATATATATATATATATATATATATATATATATATATATATATATATATATATATATATATATATATATATATATATATATATATATATACATATATATATATATATATATATGTATATATATATATATATATACATATATATATATATATATATATATATACATATATATATATATATATATATATATTTACACATATATATATGATATTACTGTTTGTTTTATCGATTAGGAATATATTAAGAATCGCAATTTAGAAATGATTTTTTAATGCACTCCTACTGATGATGAATGCTTTAAAAAATAATAATAATGAAAACATTTATTTTTATAATTATTATGATACATTATCTTTTTGAAAAAAAAAAAAAAAAAATTAAAAAAAATAAAATAAATATATATATGTATGTATGTACGTATGTGTGTATATATGTATATATATATGTATGTATGTACATATGTATGTATATATATATATATATATATATACTGTATATATATATATATTTATATAGATATATATATAGATATATATATATCTATATATATATATATATATACATATATATATATATATATATATGTATATATATATATATATATATATATATATATATATATATATAAAACAACCAACTCAGGTTTTAAAATAAAGAAACACAAACAATACGACATTTCCACACATCCATCATTTTCCTGATGATACAGGAATCTGGTGGCAGTTGCTATTCTTCACAAATTTACATGGAAGCGCTAAAGAGGCAATTTAGAAATGTTGTGTTCGGTACTCCCGAAATATAAAATTATATATCTTTGGTATTAAAATTAAAATTTTTACGGGCCACAAAAAAATTATTATATATATTTTTTATTGATTTTTGAAAATAACAATCACTATTTGGATGTTGTCCTTTTTTATGCACTCCTACTGATGATGAATGCTTTAAAATAATATAAAAATAATAATAATTATGCTATAAAATAGGGGTCGGCAACACACAGCTCCGGAGCCCCATGCGGCTCTTTAGCACCGCCCTAGTGGCTCTCTGGAGCTTTTTCAAAAATGTATCAAAAATGGAAATGATGCGGGGAAAAAAATATATTTTTCGTTTTAATTTGGTTTCTGTAGGAGGACAAACTTGACACAAACCTCCCTAATTGCTACAAAGCACACTGTTTGTATTAAACATGCTTCACTGATTAGAGTATTTGGCGAGCATCGTTTTGTCCTACTAATTTTGGCGGTCCTTGAACTCACCCTAGTTTGTTTACATGCATAACTTCCTCTGACTTTCTAAGACGTGTTTTATGCCACTTCTTTTTCTCTCATATCGTCCACCAAACTTATAATGTTGCGCATGAATGCACAAAGGTGAGTTTTATTGATGTTTTTGACTTATGTGGAGTGTGCTAATCAGACATATTTGGTCACTGCATGACTGTAAGCTAATTGATGCTAACATGCTATTTAGGCTAGCTATATGTACATATTGCATCATTATGCCTCATTTTTAGTTATATTTGAGCTCATTTAGTTTCCTTTAAGTCCTCATAATTCAATTTATATCTCATGACACACTCTGTATGTAATATGGCTTTTAATTTTTTGCAGCTCCAGACAGATTTGTTTTTGTATTTTTGGTCCAATATGGCTCTTTCAACATTTTGGGTTGCCGACCCCTGCTATAGAATACGTATTAGTTCAATAGAACGTTACATATAACAACCCCTCACACAGTTTTTTTTTAAATAAATAAAAAAATACAACATTTCCATCCATCATTTTAGGAAAGTCAAGATGGTGCAGATGATGGAAGGGGGTGGGGGGTGTAGAAATGGACACGAGGGAGTGGAGCAACATCTTGACAAGTGCACAGAGTCACAACTTCCACACCTAAAACTCCACGTGAAAGCATCACTTCACACTTAGTCGACACACGAGCACGCAGCCCGAGTTGCAAAGTGACATCCAGTAAAATATTCATGCAGACCAAGTCGGTTTTCAGCGCCGGTCCCCGGGCAGAGTCGGCCCCGAATAACACCCCCCCCACCCAAACCCCGTCCTCACTTGGCGTTAGCGGCGGACGGACGCGGCGGAGACGATGGAGACGGCGACGGCCTTGTGAGGAGAGCGGCTAATGAGAATCTGAGAGACGGCAGGAGATAGCGTGACGATCCAGCGAGACAACTAAGACGGTCTCGTCAAACAAAGACGGAGATCAAGGAGCGGATTTCATCTTTTATTGAGTTCCTGAAGACGTCATGTCGACGCACTTTCAACATCACTCTTCCACCCTTCTCTTTGTTCCATGCGGCGCCGTCTCAGCGACTGACACTTTTCGCTCTGATCATTTAGTCGCAAATCAAAACTCAGCATTACGCAAGCCAACCCGTTTAAGTTGACGCTGACTGATGTCGACAACCGCTCATGTTGACAAAACCAAGACAAGACGTGGCTTGCAGGTTTATTAGAGCTGGGGTCCCCAACCTTTTTCCCCACCAGGGACCCGTTTCTTGTGGATTATTTCCTCATGTGACAGATAAAATCAGCAAAAAAAGGAGCATGAAAAATCAACTCACCATAACGCTGAAGCGAAGAGATGGCCCTTGGTTTCTCCACCATAGGACGGGGGCCTAGTGAGCGCCCCCTAGAATGTAATACATCTGTTTTTTCAGCTGTGGTCCGCATAGGCCGCAGCGGTAATTAGTTGTAATACACTTTTCCACCACTTGTGGCAGTAATGACGATATAAAACATACAGAAGAAGTCTAGCGCTAATGTCACAGAGAAATTTATTTAGCGCAAAAATTATGACTAATAAGTTCAATTTTCGATTGCACTTGAATTTTATTGACAGTTTAGTTAAGAAACATATTAAAGTATGCATTATTTTCACGTGTGACAGATAAAAAAAGCCAAAAAATTAGCATGAAAAATCAACTCACCATAACGCTGAAGCGAAGAGATGGCCCTTGGTTTCTCCCCCATAGGGCGCCCCCTAAAATGTATCCCACCTGTTTTTTCAGCTGTGGTCCGCATAGGCCGCAGTGCTACTTAGTTGTAAGACACTTTTCCACTACTTGAGGTAGTAATGAGGATATAAAACAAACAGAAGAAGTCTGGCGCAGATGTTAGAGAAATTTCTTTCGCGCAAAAATTATGACTAAATTTATGATGTTTAATTTTCGATTGCGCTTGAATTTTTTTGACAGTTTAGTTAAGAAACAAATTAATGTATGCATTATTTTCACATGTGACAGATAAAAGCAGCAAAAAAAATAAGCATGAAAAATCAACTCACCATAACGCTGAAGCGAAGAGATGGCCCTTGGCTTCTCCACCATAGTGAGCGCCCCCTAGAATGTAATACATCTGTTTTTTCAGCTCTGGTCCGCACAGGCCTCAGCAGTACTTAGTTGCAGTTACACTTTACCACCACTTGTGGCAGCAATGAGGATATAAAACAATCAGAAGAAGTCTGGCGCTAATGTCACAGAGAAATTTCTTTACCACCAAAAATTAAGACTAAATTTGTGATGTTCAATTTTGGATTGCACTTGAATTTTCTGGACAGTTTAGTTAAGAAACATATTAAAGTATGCATTATTTTCACGTGTGACAGATAAGAACAGCCAAAAAAATGAGCATGAAAAATCAACTCACCATAATGCTGACGCGAAGAGATGGCCCTTGGTTTCTCCACCATAGGGCTGGGGCCTAGTGAGCGCCCCCTAGAATGTAACACATCTGTTTTTTTCAGCTGTGGTCCGCATAGGCCGCAGCGGTACTTAGTTGCAATACACTTTTCCACCACTTGTGGCAGTAATGAGGATATAAAACAAACAGAAGAAGTCTGGCTTAATGTCACAGATAAATGTCTTAAGCGCAAAAATTATGACAAAATTTGTGAAGTTGAATTTTCACTTGCACTTGAATTTTTTGGACAGTTTAGTTAAGAAACGTATTCATGTATGTGTCAAGTACTAAGTCGTATGACTCTTGGGCATTCGGCTGCAAGATGGGCTAAGAAAGTTGGGCATGGTAATGTTATCATGCTAGCATGCTAACAGTTAGCATTTGTCAAGTACCGAGTTTTATGATTCTTAGGCGTTTGGCTGCAAAATTGGCCAAAAAGTTAGCATTATAAGGTTAGCTTACTAACAGTTAAAATGCATCAAGTACCAAGTTATATGACTATAAAGCGTATGCATGTAAAATTTGCTTTAAAAAAAAAAGTTAGCATGTGTCAAGTGCCGAGTTATATGACCCTTAGGCATTCGGCTGCAAAATTTGCACAAAAAAAATTTGCCTGATAAGGTTACCAAGCTAACAGTTAAAATATAAGAAGTTATATGACAATGAAGCGTATGCATGTAAAATGTGTTAAAAAAAAAAAAGTTAGCATGGTAAGAGTTACCATCTGTCAAGTACTAAGTTGCATGACTTAGAGGCGTTTCACTGCAAAACTGACTAAAAAAGCTGCCATGATAAATGGCCTAGTGAGCGTGCCCTAGAATGCAATATATCCTTTTTTTCAGCTGTGGTCTGCATAGGCCGCAGCGGTACTTAGTTGCAATACACTTTTCCACCACTTGTGGCAGTAATGACGTTATAAAACAAACAGAAGAAGTCTGGCTGTTTGATTGGTATATTGCCAAAAAGTATTTGGCCACCTGCCTTGACTCACATATGAACTTGAAGTTCCTAACCCATAGGGTTCAAAATGATGTCGGTCCACCTTTTGCAGCTATTACAGCTTCAACTCTTCTGAGAAAGGCTGTCCACAAGGTTGCGGAATGTGCTTATAGGAATTTTCCACCATTCTTCCAAAAGGGCATTGGTGAGATCACACAGAGACTGTCGAGAAGGCCTGGCTCTCAGTCTCCGTTCTATTTCATCCCAATGGTGTTCTATCAGGTTCAGGTCAGGACTCTGTGCAGGCTAGTCAAGTTCATGCACACCAGACTCTGAAGAGGAAGGGGCCCCCTCCAAACTATTCCCACAAGGTTGGGAGCATGGAATTGTCCAATATGTTTCGGTATACTGGAGCATTCAAAGTTCCTTTCACTGGAACTAAGGAGCCAAGCCCAACTCTTGAAAAACAACCCCACACCATAATTCCTCCCCCACCAAAGGTCTAACTCGGCACAATGCAGTACAAATTTTACCGTTGGAAACCACTGAGCTCCTGAGAGCGGCCCATTCTTTCAAAGTCTCCATGCCTAAGTGCTTGATTTTATAGACAAGTGATTAGGACACCTGGTTATCATCCTTTGGATGGGTGGCCAAATACTTTTGGCAATATAGTATGTGTTTAAATGTCAACACAACAGTAGAACTGCATGTTTCTAAGAGTCCGAATAAGTCGAGAGTAAACACCATGCAGAGTCTTTCCTGCCATTGTTGGCTTGGGGACTTCCTCAAGGGACCGTACATTGTGGAAAAAGCCGGAAACTTGCCCGCTGGACGTTTGACGAATGACTTCATTGTTGGATTTGGTTGTTTTCTTTTGAAAGGTCCCATGTTGCCGATTTTAAGTAGGTCTTAAGATGTGTGTTGATTGTCAGTTCAGCCCTACGGTTTTGTGTGGCTGTAGCCCTAACGCCAATGAGCTGGGTTTGTGCGTGTGGGTCTCCCAAATAGCGCTATTGTTTACTTTATCCGCTTGTCCAGTGGAATAGACACACACATATCACACACAACAAGGTAACACAAGGGAGTAAGTACAACTGGAGGACACAAACATTAGATAAACTAGCATCGCAATGTGAGCTACATGCTAACATCGCACACTTTACGCTAGCGAGCGTATTGTTGGCAGGTTTTTAAAACCCCGTTTCCATGAGTTGGGAAATTGTAATATATGTAAATATAAATGGAATACAATGATTTGCAAATAATTTTCAACCCATATTCAGTTGAATGCACTATAAAACCAAGATATTTGATTTTCAAACTCATAAACTTTATTTTTTTTTGCAAATAATAACTAACTTAGAATTTCATGGCTGCAACACTTGCCAAAGTAGTTGGGAAAGGGCATGTTCACCACTGTGTTACATCACCTTTTCTTTTAACAACACTCAATAAACCTTTGGGAACTGAATAAACTAATTGTTGAAGCTTTGAGAGTGGAATTCTTTCCCATTCTTGTTTTATGTCGAGCTTCAGTCGTTCAACAGTCCGGGGTCTCCGCTGTCGTATTTTACGCTTCATAATGCGCCACACATTTTCAAAGGGAGACAGGTCTGGACTGCAGGCGGGCCAGGAAAGTACCCGCACTCTTTTACTACGAAACCACACTGTTGTAACACGTGGCATTGTCTTGCTGAAATAAGCAGGGGCGTCCATGATAACGTTGCTTGGATGACAACATATGTTGTTCCAAAACCTGTATGGACCATTCAGCATTAATAGTGCCTTCACAGATGTGTAAGTTACCACCCATGCCTTGGGTACTAATACACCCTCATAACATCACAGATGCTGGCTTTTGAACTCTGCGCCTATAACAATCCGGATGATTATTTTCCTCTTTGTTCCGGAGGACACCACATCCACAGTTTCCAAATATAATTTGAAATGTGTACTCATCCGACCACAGAACACTTTTCCACTTTACTTCAGTCCATCTTAGATGAGCTCGGGCCCAGCGAAGCTAGCGGCGTGCCTTAGTGTTGTTGATAAATGGCTTTTGCTTTGCATAGTAGTTTTAACTTGCACTTACAGATGTATCGACCAACTGTAGGTACTGACAGTGGTTTTATGAAGTGTTCCTGAGCCCAAGTGGTGATATCCTTTACACACTGATGTCGGTTTTTGATGCAGTATCGCCTGAGGAATCAACAGTTCGTAATATCACCGCTTATATGCAGTGATTTATCCAGATTATTTGAACCTTTTGATGATTTTACGGACCGTAGATGGTAAAATCCCTAAATTCCTTGCAATAGCTCGTTGAAAAATGTTGTTCTAAAACTGTTCGACAATTTGCTTACAAATTGGTGACCGTCACCCCATCCTTGTTTGTGAATTACTGAGCATTTAACAGAAGCTGCTTTTGTACCCAATCATGGCACCCACCTGTTCCCAATTAGCCTGCACACCTGTTCCAAATAAGTGTTTGATGAGAATTTCTCAACTTTATCAGTATTTTATGTCCCCTTTCCCAACTTCTTTGTCACGTGTTGCTGGCATCAAATTCTAAAGTTAATGATTAGTTGCAAAAAAAAAGTTCATCAGTTTGAACATCAAATATGTTGTCTTTGTAGCATATTCAACTGAATATGGGTTGAAAATCATTTGCAAATCATTGTATTCCGTTTATATTTACATCTAACACAATTTCCCGACTCATATGGAAATGGGGTTTGTAAATATATTCCGTACTCCTTGCTATAAAAAGGGTGTTTAAAGTTTCAAAATAATAAACTAATCCTTTCCGAGTTTTAAACAATTAGCCTCGCATGTTTTTTAAGACGTGTGTCAGGTTCCAACACTGATGACATATATTAAATGAGACAAGAAGCAAGGAATTAAACAGAAACACAATTAAATTTGGCTCAAATGAGGAGAGTGCGTCTGGGGTGTACTCTTGTACAGTCTCCATCCTGCTCTGGCAAAAGATTGTACGCCTCCTCTTTTATTTGGACTTTCCCTGATTACATGGCAGCAGCTGTTTCTAAGGGACGGGGGTCGTAAACAGCCATCGCCTTTGATTAAAGCGGTTCAAAGAAAAGGTCGTAAAACAGTTCAAAGACCAGGTCCCTGGATGAGAGTTGGGTCCTGCTTTCTGTTCGCTTTTTAGTTCTCGGGTCAAAATAATATATTTCTGTTGATTACAATACATGAAAGAAACAGAACACCTTCATGTCGCTTCCCATCCTACACAGTGGAGTTTTACAACACATTGAAACACAAAGTTTTGCGATAACTTAGGTGCAATTATTCTAACAATGTGTACTGAATATTTTTGTCGTATTAAGTACTCCTAAAAACATACTTTTGTGTTCAGACAACACAGCGGACGTTCTGGTGGAACAAGGCTCCTTCAACCTGGACGACCCCAGAGACTACAGTGTGGACGTTAGTATCAGCGACGGAGGACGCCCCGTCCAGACTAGCACCACCAAACTGGCCATCAAGGTATGTTTAAGTATAAAGTACTAATCAATTACTGTGATAAAGTACTACTGAAGGTCTGTAATAAAGTAAAAAGTATTAATCAAGGTCTGTGTTAAAGTACAAAGTCCTAATTAGGGTTTGTGTCAAAATAAAAAGTACTAATCAAGGTCTGTAATAAAGTATAAAGTACTAATCAATGGCTCTGATAAAGTATAAAGTACTAATCAAGGTCTGTAATCAAATTTAAGTATTTGTATAGCACTTTTCATACATATACTGTAACTTATAGCACAAAGTGCTATACATTTAAAAACACAACAAAGTAATAAGTACTAATCAATGGCTGTGATACTGTATAAAGTACTAACTCAGGTATGTAATAAAGTATAAGGTACTAATCAAGGTCTGTGTTAAAGTATAAAGTACCAATTAAGGTCAGGTTAAGATATAACTTACTAGTTCAAGTAAGTGTTGAAAGAATTAAGTACTAATCAAATAATTTCTTAATAGTATAGAGTACTAATTAAGGTTTTTGTTAAATTATAAAGTACTAATCAAGGTCTGCAAATCAAATCAAAGTTTATTGTACACGTGCTTTATATTAAAACACAATAAAGTAAAAAGTACTAATCAATGGCTGTTATGCTGTATAAAGTACTGATCAAGATACAATATGTTACAAAGTATAAGGTACTAATTAAGGTCTGTGTAAAAGTATAAAATACTAATCAAGGTCTGTGTTGAACTATAAAGTACTAATAAGGGTCTGTGATTAAGTATAAACTAAAAAGTAGGATATAAAATACAATCAAGGTCTGTTTTTAAGTATGAAGTACGAATCAAAGCTTTCATTAAAGTAAAAAGTACTAATCAACGCATAAAGTATTAATCAAGGCCTCCGTTAAAGTCAAAAATATTAGTAAAGGTCTGTGATGATGTATAAAGTACTAATCAAGGTTTTTTGCAAAGTATAAAGTACTAATCAACGCATAAGTACTAATCAAGGTATGTGTTAAAGTATAACGTTCCAATTAAGGCCAGGTTGAGATATAACTTACTAAGCATAGTATGTTTTGAAAGTATAAAGTACTAATCAAATTATTTGTTAAGAGTATAAAGTATTAATCAAGGTATTTAACTCATCAAGTACTAATCCAACTATAATGTACAACTCTATGTCTGTGTTAAAGTAAATAGTACTGGTTAAGATAAAAAGTAGCAAAAAAAGGTATGTGTGAAAGAACAAAGTACTAATCAAGGCCTGTGTTAAAGTATAACGTACTAATTAAGGCCTGTGTGAAAATATAAAGTACTAATAATTATGACATGCATGAAAGTATGAAGAATTAATTAAGATCTATGATGAAGTATAAAGTACCAATCAAGATATTTGTTAAAGTATAGCATACTAATTAAAGTATGTGATCAAATATAAAGTACTAAGCAAGGCCTGTGTTAAAGCATAAAGTACTAATTAAGGTATGTGGTAATGTATAAAATAATAATCAAAGTTTTTGATAAAGTATAAAGTTGAAATCAAGGTCTGTCTGAGAGTACAACGTACTCATTAAAGTATATGTTCAGGTATTAATCAAAGCCTCTACTTAAGTGTATAGTTCTAATCAAGGTCTGAGTAAAAGTATAAAGGGCTAATTAAGGCCAGTGTTGAAATATCAAGTACTAATCAAGGCTTGTGTTAAAGTATAAAGTACTGATCAAGTTCTGTGTGAAAGTATAAAGTACTAATTAAGGCCTGTCTTCAAATATCAAGTACTAATCAAGGCCTGTGTTAAAGTATAAAGTACTAATTAAGGCCTGTCTTCAAATATCAAGTACTAATCAAGGCCTGTGTTAAAGTATATAGTACTGATCAAGTTCGGTGTGAAAGTATGAAGTACTAATTAAGGCCAGTGTGCAAATATAAAGTACTAATGAAAGCCTGTGTTCAAGTATCAACAATTAATCAAGGCCTGTGTTAAAGTATATAGTACTAATCAAGTTCTGTGTGAAAGTATTAAGTAATAACTAAGGCCTGTGTGCAAGTATAAAGTACTAATCAAAGCCTCTGTTCAAGAATCAAGTACTACACAACCCAACAATGTGCTTTAACGGTTCACGCGATTGGTTGCAGGCGTGTCGCTGCGATGCCAGGCGGATTCCGACGCAATGCAAGGCCGTGGCTCAGAAGATGGGAGTAAGCGTCCACGTGCTGATCGCCATTCTTCTCTGCATCCTCACCATCTTGGGTACGTTGGCACCAAAGTGGCGCTGCGTCAAAACGGGAAAAAAAAATCATCGTATATGAATTGTGAACCGTGAGAACCAACGATGTTATCGGAAAGCTGCAGAGTCGGCAGTAAATCAGAGTAACGCGCATATGTTGTCCTACCGTTTTTAAATCTGTTTGGTGTTGACCGCGAATGATACTTAAAAAATGATTATATATTAGAGGGAATAAAAACTACATCAGGAGGTCGCCTACAGCCACAGCTGTGACTGAGAGTGTTTATTTTATTTTATTTTATGTGATGCGTATATGGCACGGACAATTTGAACATGGCAGAAACTGACATAATCCAGTAATCAGCCACACTGTTTTATAAGCCGCAGGGTTCAAAGCGCAGGAAAAAATATATTAGCCGCTCTAGTCTATATGCCGCAGACATATACGTTATGAAATGAGTTGTTTACACATGAATATTTTGTTAATGTTTTTTACATACCTCAATTTTTTCCAAAATTGTCTGTTACATGGCAGTAAAATGGCTGATCAAAACAAAACAGAATGTGTTAGCATATTAGCTAATGTTAACAACGCTAGCGTCATAATATTTAAATAGCATGCATGAAAACACTCCTACAGACATCACACATGGAACGGTTTGGTAAGTAAGAATTGTTTTAGTTGTATTGTAACACATACAAACATGAAGAAATCCATACGAGTAGAAACGCCATGGATGGCCAGAAGACCGAATGGCAATTGTACTTCCAGTGGAAAGCACTAGTCTAAACAGACAGGTGTTGCAGCACCTGCAGTGTGCGAACTCGTCCAAAGGATGGCGCCATAGCACAAACAATAAACATCGATTTTGTGTATTTGCTTGTTTATTTTGGTAAACTTTTTTCATTATGGCCGTCAGCGAAGAAAAAAATCCAGAAATTAGCCACACTGTTTTATAAGCCGCAGGGTTCAAAGTGCAGATAAAAAGTAGCGGTTTCGGTGTATATCATGACTACATTGTATCTCGGAAAAATGTGGACAATATTCTTGTTAATCGAAAATAATGCATTATGGCCGTCAGCAAAGAAAATATCCAGGAACTACCCACAATGTTTTATAAGCCAAAGGGTACAAAGCGCAGAAAAAAAGTAGTGGTTTCATTGTACCTCCGAAAAACACGGACAATATCCTCGTTAATTGGCAATATCGCATTATAGCCGTCAGCAAAGAAATTATCCAGAAATTAGACACACTGTTTTATAAGCCGAAGGGTTCAAAGCACAGGAAGAAAGTAGCCGTTTCGGTGTATATCATGACTACATTGCATCTCCGAAAAATGCGGACAATATCCTCGTTAATCGGCAATAATGCATTATAGCCGTCAGCAAAGAAAATATATAGAAAATAACCAAGCTGTTTTATAAGCCGCAGGGTTCAAAGTGCAGAAAAAAAGTAGCGGTTTCGGTATATATCATGACTACATTGTATCTCCGAAAAATGCGGACAATATCCTTTTTAATTGGCAATAATGCATTATAGCCGTCAGCAAAGAAAATATCCAGAAATTAGCCACGCTGTTTTATAAGCTGGAAGGTTTAAAGCGCAGGAGAAAGTAGTGGTTTCGGTGTATATCATGACTACATTGTATCTCCAAAAAATGTGGACAATATCCTCGTTAATCGACAATAATGAATTATAGCCGTCACAAAGAAAATATCAAGAAATTAGCCACACTGTTTTATAGGGGTTCAAAGCGCAGGAAAAAAGTATCGGCTTTGGTATATGTCATGACTACATTGCAACTCCGAAAAATGCGGATAATATCCTCGTTAATCGGCAATAAAGCATGATAGCCACTAGCAAAGAAAATATCCAGAAATTACCCATACTGTTTTATAGGCCGCAGGGTTCAAAGCGCAGGAAAAAAAGTAGCAGTTTCGGTATGTATCATGACTACATTGTATCTCCGAAAAATGCGGACAATATCCTCAATAATTGAC
Organism: Nerophis ophidion; assembly: GCF_033978795.1. NCBI lineage: Eukaryota > Metazoa > Chordata > Actinopteri > Syngnathiformes > Syngnathidae > Nerophis > Nerophis ophidion. Next base: position 58,737,272 of record NC_084619.1, on the reverse strand, counting down.
AATAATGCATGATAGCCGTCAGCAAAGAAATTATCCAGAAATTAGCCACACTGTTTTATGAGCCACAGGGTACAAAGCGCAGGAAAAAAAGTAGCGGTTTCGGTATATATCGAGACTACATTGTATCTCCGAAAAATGCGGACAATATCCTTGTTAGTTGGCAATAATGCAATATAACCGTCAGCAAAGAAAATATCCAGAAATTACCCACACTGTTTTATAAGCCACAGGGTTCAAAGCGCAGGAAAAAAAGTAGCAGTTCCGGTATATATCACGACTACATTGTATCTCCAAAAAATGGGGACAATATCCTCAATAATTGGCAATAATGCATGATAGCCATCAGCAAATAAATTATCCAGAAATTAGCCACACTGTTTTATGAGCCACAGGGTTCAAAGTGCAGGAAAAAAAAGTAGCGGTTTCGGTATATATCATGACTACATTGTATCTCCGAAAAAAAAGCCAACAAAATCCTCGTTAATCGGCAATACCTGATGTATTGTATAGGGAAATATGTCAGGAAAAGACATTTTGAGGGGAACTTCGCCCCGCCTTGGTCTTCCTGTCCCTTCGCCGAAGAACGGCGGGCAGGGGGAACGATACCTTCACCCCCTCCCCCCCGTCTCTAGATGGGGGGCGGGGGATGGCGATAGGCGGCCTGGCGGGGAAAGATGAGAGGAGGAAGTTGGCGATAAAGATGCAAGGAGAAGAGGTGGATTGTGGGAAAGGGGCGAAGAATAGGAGTGGTAATGAGGAGAGTTTATCAGCACTTTAGGTGCCGTCTGCTTATCAAACGGCAGCAAACATTCAACTTATTAACTATTAATACACTCTTTCTCCATCATGGTCTCCATTTTCTGCTTCTCCCGGCCTCCCTGGCGTTATCAAGCGCCCTCGACACAGCCCAGATTAACTATTTAACGCACGTGTCATTATCTGCCATGAGGGCCTCCAGCAATTTAGCGCCGTTCGCTTTTTCTCAGCGTTTGACCCGCCGGAACAGAACATTTTCTCACTGCGCAAAGAAAAGGAGAGACTTTTTTTTTCTCCTTTAAGTCTGATATCTGTCGAGCTTATTAAACTGCGGAGCATGTGTTGTAAAAGATTATTCTGTCGCTTTCCCATGCAAATTTAAAGGCGTCCCCGCTCAGTAAAAGGCATGGGTAATGCCGCGCGTCCTCAAGGAGGCGCAAGTTCGCATCAGAGCCCCGAGCTCGCCGCCCTCGCTCTAATGTCACTTCCTGCTTCCTTCTTGTCCTCGTTCCCCCCGAGCCCTAAGTAGTCTCAATGGAAGTCCTACAAAGTCATCACTAGGGATGAGTACCACTCCCATTCGAACGTTTTATCTGAGGTCGGGTCGCGGGGGCAGCAGCCTAAGCAGGGAAGCCCAGACTTTCCTCTCCCCAGCCACTTCGTCCAGCTCCTCCTAGGGGATCCCGAGGCGTTTCCAGGCCAGCAGGGCATACTTGCCAACCCTCCTGGATTTTCCGGGAGACTCCCGAAATTCAGCGCCTCTCCCGAAAACCTCCCGGGACAAATGTTCTCCTGAAAATCTCCCGAAATTCAGGCGTAACTGGAGGCCCCGCCCCCTCCAGCTCCATGCGGACCTGAGTGAAAGGTCGACAGCCTGTTTTCACGTCCGCTTTCCCACAATATGAAGAGCGTGTCTGCCCATTGACGTTATAACTGTAGAATGATCGAGGGCGACTTCTTGGTTTCTTATTAGGGTTTATTGTTACGCTGTTTCATCAACGTCCTCCCAGCGCGGTAAAACAACACACAACAACAGCAGTCCGTTTTCGTCTACCGATATATATATATATATATATATATATATATATATATATATATATATATATATGTATATATATATATATGTATGAAATACTTGGTGAATCTAGCTGTAAATATACTCCTCCCCTCTTAACCACGTCCCCAACCACGCCCCGCCCCGCCCCCAACCACGCCTCCCACCCCCGATCTCCCGAAATCTAAGGTCTCAAGGTTGACAAGTATGCAGCAGGGAAACATAGTCTTCCCAACGTGAACATTTTTATAGTCATTATATTATCATTAGCAGCCGACTTGTCCAGGGGACAAGCAGTAGGAAACGGATGAATGGACGTATGTAAATAAATTGCAATCACAGTCGCAAGTCCGAGTTGTCGTATGGCTGTGAGGCGAAAGCATGTAAAATATTGCTAAAAACGTTAGCGTCTGTCAAGTACCGAGTCATATGGCTGTGAAGCAAAGGCATGTAAAATTTGCTAAAACATTAGCGTGTGTCAAGTACCAAGTCATATGGCTGTGAAGCAAACGCATGTAAAATTTGCTAAAAACGTTAGCGTGTGTAAAGTACCAAGTCAAATGGCTGCGAAGCGAACGCACTTAAAATTTGCTAAAAACGTTAGCCTGTGTCAAGAACCGAGTCATTTGGCTGTGAAGCAAACGCACGTAAAATTTGCTAAAAACGTTAGCTTGTGTCAAGAACCGAGTCATTTGGCTGTGAAGCGAATGCACGTAAAATTTGCTAAAACATTAGCGTGTGTCAAGTACCAAATCATATGGCTGTGAAGCGAACGCACTTAAAATTTGCTAAAAACGTTAGCGTGTGTCAAGTACAGAGTAATTTGGCTGCGAAGCGAACGCACGTAAAATTTGCTAAAAACGTTAGCGTGTTTCAAGTCGTATTATTATTATTAAGAAAATGCCAAACAACGGGTTACAACAGCGTGGCTTCATAGTAAAAGAGTACAGGTACTAGACTCTCCTGCCTGTAGTCCACACCTGTCTCCCATTGAAAATGAAGCCTAAACTGCCACGACGGAGACCCCGGACTGTTGAACAACTTAAGCTGTACATCAAGCAAGAATGGGAAAGAATTCTGCCTGAAAAAAGCTTCAAAAAATTGGTCTCCTAAGTCCCCAAACGTTTACTGATTGTTGTTAAAAGGAAAGGCCATGTAACAGTGGTAAAAATGCCCCTGAGCCAACTTTTTTGCAATTTTTTGCTGCTTTTAAATTCTACGTTAATGATTACTTGCACAAAAAAATAAGTTTCTCAGTTCAAATATTAAATATCTTGTCTTTGCGGTCTATTCAATGGAATATAGGTTGAAAAGGTTTTGCATATCATTGTATTTTGTTTTTATTCACCATTTACACAACGTGCCAACGTCACTGGTTTTGGGTTATGTACAACCTCACTAATACACATAAGCAGCAGATGGCAGCCGAAACCCAAATGGGCCGAGACAAAACTGTGGTTATAAGGATGGATGATAGGTAGATATCATCGACGACTTCATCCAGCTCTTCCTCCAATGCTCTTCCTCTTTTCCTCTCCTCCGCCTTTGCCAAGCACTTTCTGTTTCTCGCCGGCTGAGAAGACTCATTTGCTGCAGGCAAAACTTTGCAGACACCTCAAAACCGTCCGACGATCATTTTCTGTGTTTTTTAATTTTTTTTCTCAGACTCGCTCACTTGTTAGCGCCTTCTTCCTCCTCCTCCTCCTCCTCGCTCGCTTCCTGGCCCCATTCTCATTCATGCCCCAATTTCCCATCGACGTCGCTTTTCAAAAGCCTCCCTGGTTTTCCTCGTTGGACTGACCGCTTTAATCTCGCCAGGCAAAGTCTTCACGCGCTCGTTAATCGCGCCCACCGACTGCTGCCTGTCAAACATCAAAACCGCCTCTGAGAGGAACTTTTGAACATCTTTCCAAAAAAAAAAAAAACACAAAAAAAAGAGTGTTCTCCAGAAACTGAACATGTCTGCCGTGTCTTTCAGTGATCGTGATTCTGTTCGTGATGAAGAAGCGCTTCCACAAGGACTCGCTGGCCAGCATGAAGAACAGTGGCGAGATTCATGAACAGCTGGTCACATACGACGAGGAGGGCGGCGGCGAGATGGACACCAACGGGTATGTGGTTGAAAAAAACATTCAGTCACTATTTTCTACTAAAATAACTACTGCCACCTGCTGGAATGTTTAAGAGTTATCTACATTAATTAATCGCATGATTAAAAAAGTTCCCAAAATGAGTCTGTGGAGGGACGGGGCCGACGGCGGGGCGGGACACGCTTTGGAGGCGGAGTATGCAGCGGAACAAAGAGGCTGGGCGTGCCTGGAGCAATCAAGATCAGGTGCGTGACACACACACCGGTTCTCAATCTGCCTATCCCCTTGCAGCGTTTAAGAGGGGAGAAGAAGGAAAGAGCAAGAGGAAGAGGTGGAGTGTCCTCAGGAGAGCAGAAGCGACAAAACAAGAACGATCAGAGAATGAGCGTCTAGAGGAAGTTGTCCTCGCTTGCCTCCGATGGTCCATCTGGATTGGGCGCCATTTGTGGACACTCCACCTCTTCCTCTTGCTCGTTCCTCTTTCTCCCCTCTTAAACGCTGCGAGGAGATAGGCAGATTGAGAACCGGTGTGTGTGTCACACACCTGATCTTGATTGTGGCGTCGTCGCTCCAGGTACGCTCCGCTTCTTTTTTCCACTGCATATCAATCAATCAATCAATGTTTACTTATATAGCCCTAAATCACTAGTGTCTCAAAGGGCTGCACAAACCACCACGACATCCTCGGTAGGCCCACATAAGGGCAAGGAAAACTCACACCCAGTGGGACGTCGGTGACAATAATGACTATGAGAACCTTAGAGAGGAGGAAAGCAATGGATGTCGAGCGGGTCTAACATGATACTGTGAAAGTTCAATCCACAATGGATCCAACACAGTCGCAAGAGTCCAGTCCAAAGCGGGTCCAACTCAGCAGAGAGAGTCCCGTTCACAGCGGAGCCACCAGGAAACCATCCCAAGCGGAGGCGGATCAGCAGCGCAGAGATGTCCCCAGCCGATACACAGGCAAGCAGTACATGGCCACCGGATCGGACCGGACCCCCTCCACAAGGGAGAGTGGGACATAGAAGAAAAAGAAAAGAAACAGCAGATCAACTGGTCTAAAAAGGGAGTCTATTTAAAGGCTACAGTATACAAATGAGTTTTAAGGTGAGACTTAAATGCTTCTACTGAGGTGGCATCTCGAACTGTTACCGGGAGGGCATTCCAGAGTACTGGAGCCCGAACGGAAAACGCTCTATAGCCCGCAGACTTTTTTTGGGCTTTGGGAATCACTAATAAGCCGGAGTCCTTTGAACGCAGATTTCTTGCCGGGACATATGGTACAATACAATCGGCAAGATAGGATGGAGCTAGACCGTGTAGTATTTTATACGTAAGTAGTAAAACCTTAAAGTCACATCTTAAGTGCACAGGAAGCCAGTGCAGGTGAGCCAGTACAGGCGTAATGTGATCAAACTTTCTTGTTCTTGTCAAAAGTCTAGCAGCCGCATTTTGTACCAACTGTAATCTTTTAATGCTAGACATGGGGAGACCCGAAAATAATACGTTACAGTAGTTGAGGCGAGACGTAACAAACGCATGGATAATGATCTCAGCGTCTTTAGTGGACAGAATGGAGCGAATTTTAGCGATATTACGGAGATGAAAGAAGGCCGTTTTAGTAACGCTTTTAATGTGTGCCTCAAAGGAGAGAGTTGGGTCGAATATAATACCCAGATTCTTTACCGTGTCGCCTTGTTTAATTGTTTGGTTGTCAAATGTTAGAGTTGTATTATTAAATAGAGTTCGGTGTCTAGCAGGACCGATAATCAGCATTTCCGTTTTTTTGGCGTTGAGTTGCAAAAAGTTAGCGGACATCCATTGTTTAATTTCATTAAGACACGCCTCCAGCTGACTACAATCCGGCGTGTTGGTCAGCTTTAGGGGCATGTAGAGTTGGGTGTCATCAGCATAACAGTGAAAGCTAACACCGTATTTGCGTATGATGTCACCTAGCGGCAGCATGTAGATGCTGAAGAGTGCAGGGCCAAGGACCGAACCCTGGGGAACTCCACACGTTACCTTAACGTAGTCCGAGGTCACATTGTTATGGGAGACACACTGCATCCTATCAGTAAGATAAGAGTTAAACCAAGACAGGGCTAAGTCTGACATACCGATTCGTGTTTTGATACGTTCTAATAAAATATTATGATCGACGGTATCGAAAGCAGCGCTAAGATCGAGGAGCAGCAACATAGATGACGCATCAGAATCCATCGTTAGCAATAGATCATTAGTCATTTTTGCGAGGGCTGTCTCCGTCGAGTGATTTGCCCTGAAACCGGATTGAAAGGTTTCACATAGATTGTTAGACGCTAAGTGTTCATTTAACTGCTCCGCAACAATTTTTTCGAGGATTTTTGAAATGAAGGGAAGGTGAGACACCGGTCGGTAGTTTACCATGAGGTCAGGATCGAGGTTAGGTCTTTTAAGGAGAGGATGAATAACCGCTTTTTTGAATGCTAGGGGAACAGTGCCCGAGGAAAGTGATAAGTTTATAATATTTAGCACTGATGGACCTAATAATTCAAAGAGCTCCTTGATCAGTTTCCCAGGAAGAGGGTCAAGTAAACATGTTGTCTGTTTTATTCCATTTACACGTTGTAACAATTCCTCTAATGTTATTTCCTCAAAACGAGAGAAACTATTTTGGAGGGCAGTATCCGCCGTATATACAATCGTGTCAGTGTTAATAGAACCCCGTTGTAGCTGGGACGCATTGTCTTTAATCTCCTTTCTAATGACTTCAATTTTCTTACTAAAGAATTGCATAAAGTCATCAGCTGAGTGGGTGGAGCTACTGGAAGGAGTCCCTTGTTGGGTTAGCGATGCTACCGTACTAAACAAAAATTTAGGATCGTTTTTATTACGGTGGATGAGATTTGAGTAATAATTAGCTTTAGCTAAGGTAAGCATGCGTTTATAAGTTATTAAACCATCACTAAATGCTTGATGGTGCACCTCAAGTTTAGTCGTGCGCCATTTGCGTTCCAGCTTTCTGCATAATAATTTCTGAGCTCTAGTTTCTTCTGTAAACCACGGGGTGCGCTTTTTTGGAGCCTTTTTTAACTTTAGCGGTGCTATGTTATCAATGGTTTCGCGCAGGGCGTCGTTAAAATTGTTAGTGAGGTTATCAATAGAGCCCACATACTTTGGGAATGGTGCCATTACCGAGGGCAGTAGGTCAGCAAGAGTTGTCGTTGTGGCCGTATTAATGTTGCGGCTGCTATAGCAGTTATTATTATTATTAGTTTGACGAACATGCGTCTGAACCTCGAATTTTATAAGGTAATGATCGGACAATACTTTAGTATACGGGAGTATCGTAACTTTGGAAGCGGTGATCCCCTTGACAAGCACTAGGTCTATCGTATTACCGTTGCGATGCGTGGGTTCATTTATTATTTGTGTGAGACCACAGCTATCAATTATACTCTGGAGCGCTACGCACGGTGGGTCCGATGGGGTATTCATGTGGATATTAAAGTCCCCCATTATGATTATATTATCGGCGTGTGTCACTAGATCAGCAACGAACTCTGAGAATTCATTGATAAAGTCCGAACAGGGCCCTGGGGGGCGGTAGATAACAGCCAGATGTAGAGGCAGCGGTGTGACAGACCTCATAGTAAGCACCTCAAACGATTTATATTTATTATTTATGTTAGGACTAAGGTTAAAGTTTTCGTTGTATATTAGTGCGACCCCCCCACCCCTTTTAAGCGGACGGGCAATATGCGCATGTGTAAAGTTAGGAGGACATGCCTCATTTAGCGCAAAAAAGTCGTTTGGTTTAAGCCAGGTTTCGCTGAGACCGATGACGTTAAGATTGTTGTCTCTGATAATATCATTAACTAACAACGTTTTGGGAGACAATGATCTTATGTTTAAAAAAACTACATTATAGGTAGTGGGCTGTTTTAGGGAATACTCCGCCTCCTGGCCGCCATCTTGAGCCAGGCCAAAGCGTCGGCCCGTCGGCTCCGTCTCTCCACAGAGTCCCTCTAGGAATTCACGAATACGCCGCAAAGTGTGCGTAGTCCATCCATCCATCAATCCATCTTCTTCCGGTTATCCGAGTTTGGGTCGCGGGGGCAGCAGCCTAAGCAGAGAAGCCCTGACTTCCCTCTCCCCAGCCACTTTGTCCAGCTCCTCCTGGAGGGATCCCGAGGCGTTCCCAGGCCAGCCGGGAGACATAGTCTTCCAGATGTGTCCTGGGTCTTCCCCGGTCGGATGTGCCCGAATAACCTCCCTCGGGAGGCGTTCGGGTGGAATCCTGATCAGATGCCCGAACCACCTCATCTGGCTCCCCTCCATGTGGAGGAGCTTCTCACCCTATCTCTAAGAGAGAGTCCCGCCAACCGGCGGACGAAACTAATTTCGGCCGCTTGTACCCGTGATCTAGCCTTTCAGTCATAACCCAAAGCTCATGACCATAGGTGAGGATGGGAACGTAGATCGGCCGGTAAATTGAGAGCTTTGCCTTCCGGCTCAGCTCCTTCTTCACCACAACGGATCGATACAGCGTCCGCATTACTGAAGACGCCGCACCGATTCGCCTGTCGATCTCACAATCTACTCTTCCCTCACCTCGTGAACAAGACTCCTAGGTACTTGAACTCCTCCACTTGGGGCAGGGTCTACTCCCCAACCCGGAGATGGCACTCCACCCTTTTCCGGGCGAGAACCATGGACTCGGATTTGGAGGTGCTGATTCTCATTCCAGTTGCTTCACACAAATCGGTCATTTTCATCAATCACAGACTATAGCGCAGACCTACTTCCTGTACCTATCTGCGGCCCTAAGCCTTCTGGGTAATGTAGTACATGAACATTTACTTCCAAGTTTACGATACTTCCCGGGTTATAGAGAGCATCCGTGTATGAGCCACACCCACAAAATTTTGGGGGGTAAAAAATGCATTTATTAGCCCAGTGTTTTTCAACCTTTTCTGAGCCGAGGCGCATTTTTTTCTCATTGAAAAAAATTCTGAGGCACGCCACCAGCAGAAAACATTAAAAAATTAAACCCAGCAGCCGATATTGACAGTAAAAAGTCGTTCTCGCAATTGTTTGATATCAATTCAAACCATAACCAAGCATGCATCACTCTAGCTCTTTTCTCAAAGTATCAATCAATCAATGTTTATTTATATAGCCCCAAATTCCAAATGTCTCAAAGGACTGCACAAATCATTACGACTACAGCATCCTCGGAAGAACCCACAAAAGGGCAAGGAAAACTCACACCCAGTGGGCAGGGAGAATTCACATCCAGTGGGACGCCAGTGACAATTCTGACTATGAGAAACCTTGGAGAGGACCTCAGATGTGGGCAACCCCCCCCCCCCCCCCCTCTAGGGGACCGAAAGCAATGGATGTCGAGTGGGTCTAACATGATACTGTGAAAGTTCAATCCATAGTGGCTCCAACACAGCCGCGAGAGTTCAGTTCAAGCGGATCCAAGACAGCAGCGAGTCCCGTCCACAGGAAACCATCTCAAGCGGAGGCGGATCAGCAGCGTAGAGATGTCCCCAACCGATACAGGCGAGCGGTCCATCCTGGGTCCCGATGAGCGGTCCATCCTGGGTCTCGACTCTGGACAGCCAGTACTTCATCCATGGTCATCGGACCGGACCCCCTCCACAAGGGAGGGGGGGACATAGGAGAAAGAAAAGAAGCGGCAGATCAACTGGTCTAAAAAGGAGGTCTATTTAAAGGCTAGAGTATACAGATGAGTTTTAAGGTGAGACTTAAATGCTTCTACTGAGGTAGCATCTTGAACTGTTACCGGGAGGGCATTCCAGAGTACTGGAGCCCGAACGGAAAACGCTCTATAGCCCGCAGACTTTTTTTGGGCTCTAGGAATCACTAATAAGCCGGAGTCTTTTGAACGCAGATTTCTTGCCGGGACATACGGTACAATACAATCGGCAAGATAGGCTGGAGCTAGACCGTGTAGTACTGTCACCACCTGTCACATCACCCCTTGACTTATTTGGACTTTTTTTGGTGTTTTCCTGTGTGTAGTGTTTGAGTTCTTGTCCTACGCTCCTATTTTGTTGTTGACTGTCATGTCATTTACGGATGTACTTTGTGGACGCCATCTGTTCCACACGCTGTAAGTCTTTGCTGTCGTCCAGCGTTTTGTTTTTTGTTTGCTTTGCAGCCAGTTCAGTTTTAGTTCTGCATGGCCTTTCCCTAAGCTTTAATGCCTCTTCCGGGATGCTACAATATACAACCCCCATCCCCCACCAATAACTCTCAGAAAGACAATTTTAGAGAAAAAATACAACCAAAAAATGATTTTAGGATTTTTAAACACATATACCTTTTTCCCTTTTAAATTCCTTTGTCTTCTTTCCTGACCATTTAAATCAATGTTCAAGTTTTTTTATTTATTATTATTGTAAAGAATAATACATACATTTTGATTTAATTCTTCATTTAAGCTCCTGTTTTTTTTCGACGGAGAATTTTTATGAAATATTTCTTCAAACTTATTATGATTAAAATTAAAGAAAATATATTCTGGCAAATCTAGAACATCTGTAGAATCAAATTTAAATCTTCTTTCAAAGTCTTTTGAATTTCTTTTAAAGTTTTTGTTCTGGAAAATCTAGAAGAAATAATGATTTCTCGTTGTTAGAAATATAGTTTGGTCCAATTTGTTATGTATTCTAACAAAGTGCAGATTGGATTTTAACCTATTTAAAACATGTCATCAAAATTCTAAAATTAATCTTAATCAGGAAAAATTACTAATGATGCTCCATAAATTATTTTTTTAATTTTTTCAAAAAGATTTGAATTAGCTAGTTTTTCTCCTTATTTTTTCCGGGTGAATTTTGAAATTTTTTTTGTTGAAATTGAAGATAAACTATGTTTCAAAATTGTATTTTCATTTTTTTTTCGTGTTTGCTCCTCTTTCAAACCGTTCAATTAAGTTTTTTTTTCATAATTTATTCTCTACAAAAAACCTTCCGTAAAAGGAAAAAAAATGTACGACAGAATGACAGACAGAATTACCCATTTTTTTATATACATAGATTTATTTATTAAAGGTAAATTGAGCAAGTTGGCAGCCCTTCGCATTAACCAGTACCCAAGAAGTAGCTCTTGGTTTCAAAAAGGTTGGTGACCCCTGGTTTAATGCATCCAGCGCGGTGTCACAACAAAAGTATGCATAATAATTTGTTAATTCCACGACTGTATGTATAAGTATCGGTTGATATCGGAATCGGTAATTAAGAGTCGGACAATATCGGAATATCGGATAGGGGCAAAAAAGCCATTATCTGACGTCTCTAGTTGTAAAGCGTGCAAATGTTGCTTGGAGGGATGAACGAAGAATCCACATGAGGAGAAACAATTAGATTAGACGACGGAACAGCACTTGTACTTCCGGTTCAAAGCATTGAAACAGCGACGAAACACGTAGCCATTCACCCAGCAACACATGCAGAGAGCGAACTCGCCCAAAAGATGGCGCCATAGCACAAACAATAACATGCCATTTTAGTGTCTTTGCGTGTGTTTTTTACAAACTCTCTGCATATTGGCTGTCAGCTACAAAGTGTTAACACTGTAAATATTGTACTTATTACGCACTAGCTGAGTGTGACCTTGGTTGTAGTTTTCATAATCAAATTTGGAAGTGTTTATTTAAATCACCATGTAAAATCACCAATGCTTATCCGTAACATGTCCATCCATCCATTTTCTACCGCTTATTCCCTTTTTTTGGGGGGGGGGGGGGTCGTGGGGGGCGCTGGCGCCTATCTCAGCTACAATCGGGCAGAAGGCGGGGTACACCCTGGACAAGTCGCCACCTCATTGCAGGGCCAACATAGATAGACAGACAACATTCACACTCACATTCACACACTAGGGCCAATTTAGTGTTGCCAATCAACCTATCCCCAGGTGCATGTCTTTGGAAGTGGGAGGAAGCCGGAGTACCCGGAGGGAACCCACGCATTCACGGGGAGAACATGCAAACTCCACACAGAAAGATCCCGAGCCTGGATTTGAACCCAGGACTGCAGGAACTTCGTATTGTGAGGCAGACGCACTAACCCCTCTGCCACCGTGAAGCCCTCCGTAACATGTATTTTTCTTAAATTTTTTTATTAGCATTTAGCTAGCGTGTTTTAAGAAGAAGTAGCCTTTCAGCACTCAAACCATTTTAAAGCTAATTACCGCATATTGTCGGTGCAATATTCGATGACGCTTATTTACGCTTCTTAGCAATATTTATTCCCTGTCTAGTTCATGTGAGACACTTTGAAGGCAAGCCGTATTAAAGTGTATTTAAACCTCCTCTGTTTGCAATATTTATCTCCTGGGCTGCGTCCCATAATTTCCTGACCCAGTTTAGCTGAAAGGAATCATTAAAGTTTGATGTAATCTGAATCTAATCTAATGTGAAGCGTCTTAAAAAGCCTCAGCTTAATGCACGGCTCGTTTTTGATGCGGAAAGAACGCCGATGATAACGATCGAACGTGTCCTTATTGGCCAAGTCTTTTTTCACAGAACACTTTTTGTTTCTAGATTTTATGTCCTGTATGGAGGCTCAAGTGGGACAACACTAAATACAAACCCCATTTCCGTAGGAGTTGGGAAATTCTGTTAAATGTAAATATAAACGGAATACAATTATTTGCAAATCATTTTAAACCCATATTCAACTGAATGCACTAACAAGACAAGATATTTGATGTTCAAACTCTTTAACTTTATTCTTTTTTTTTGCAAATAATAATTAACTTAGAATTTCATGGCTGCAACACGTGCCAAAGTAGTTGGGAAAGGGCATGTTCACCACTGTGTTACATCACCTTTTCTTTTAACAACACTCAATAAACGTTTGGGAACTGAGGAAACTAATTGTCGTAGCTTTGAAAGTGGAATCCTTTCCCATTCTTGTTTTATGTAGAGCTTCAGTCGTTCAACAGTCCGGGGTCTCCGCTGTCATATTTTACACTTTATAATTCGCCACACATTTTCGATGGGAGACATGTCTGGACTGCAGGCGGGCCAGAAAAGTACCCGCACTCTTTTTTTACGAAGCCACGCTGTTGTAACACGTGCTGAACGTGGCTTGGCATTATCTTGCTGAAATAAGCAGGGGTGTCCATGAAAAAGACGGCGCTTAGATGGCAGCATATGTCGCCCCAAAACCTGTATGTACCTTTCAGCATTAATGGTGCCTTCACAGATGTGGAAGTTACTCATGCCTTGGGCACTAATGCACCCCCATACCATCACAGATGCTGGCTTTTGAACTTTGCGTCGATAACAGTCTGGATGGTTCGTTTCCCCTTTGGTCCGGATGACACAATGTTGAATATTTCCAAAAACAATTTGAAATGTGGACTCGTCAGACCACAGAATACTTTTCCACTTAGTCCATCTTAGATGATCTCGGGCCCAGAGAAGCCAGCAGCATTTCTGGATGTTGTTGATAAATGGCTTTCGCTTTGCGTAGTCGAGCTATAACTTGCACTTACGGATGTAGCGACCAAATGTATTTGGTGACAGTGGTTTTCTGAAGTGTTCCTGAGCCCATGTGGTGATATCCTTTAAAGATTGATGTTGGTTTTTGATACAGTGCCGTCTGAGTAATCGAAGGTCACAGTCATTCAATGTTGGTTTCCGGCCATGCCGCTTACGTGTAGTGATTTCTCCAGATTCTCTCAACCTTTTGATAATATTATGGACCGTAGATGTTGAAATCCCTAAATTCCTTGCAATTGCACTTTGAGAAACGTTGTTCTTAAACTGTTTGACTATTTGCTCACGCAGTTGTGGACAAAGGGGCGTACCTCGCCCCATCCTTTCTTGTGAAAGACTGAGCATTTTTTGGGAAGCTGTTTTTATACCCAATCATGGCACCCACCTGTTCCCAATTAGCCTGCACACCTGTGGGAAGTTCCAAATAAGTGTTTGATGAGCATTCCTCAACTTTATCAGTATTTATTGCCAACTTTCCCAACTTCTCTGTCACGTGTTGCTGGCATTAAATTCTAAAGTTAATGATTTGCACAAAAAAAAAAAATGTTTATCAGTTTGAGCATCAAAAATGTTGTTTTTGTAGCATATTCAACTGAATATGGGTTGAAAATGATTTGCAAATCATTGTATTCCGTTTATATTTGCGTCTAACACAATTTCCCAACTCATATGGAAACGGGGTTTGTATGTATATATGTATATGTATTTGTGTATATGTGTATATGTATGTATATATATATATATATATATATATATAGTGGGGCAAAAAAGAATTTAGTCAGCCACCGATTGTGCAAGTTCTCCCTTTTAAAATGATGACAGAGGTCTGTAATTTTCATCATAGGTACACTTCAACTGTGAGAGACAGAATGTGAAAAACAAATCCAGGAATTCACATTGTAGGAATTTTAAAGAATGTATTCGTAAATTATGGTGGAAAATAAGTATTTGGTCAACCATTCAAAGCTCTCACTGATGGAAGGAGGTTTTGGCTCAAAATCTCACGATACATGGCACCATTCGTTCTTTCCTTAACACGGATCAATCCTCCTGTCTCCTTAGCAGAAAAACCGCCCCAAAGCATGATGTTTCCACCTCCATGCTTCACAGTAGGTATGGTGTTCTTGGGAAGCAACTCAGTATTCTTCTTCCTCCAAACACGACAAGTTGAGTTTATACCAAAATGGATACATGGATGATACAGCAGAGGATTGGGAGAATGACATGTGGTCAGATGAAACCAAAATAGAACTTTTTGGTATAAACTCAACTCGTTGTGTTTGGAGGAAGAAGAATACTGAGTTGCATCCCAAGAACACCATACCTACTGTGAAGCATGGAGGTGGAAACATCATTTATATATATATATATATATATATACATATATATATATATATATATATATATATATATATATATATATATATATATATGTATGGGTTATACTTTTTATATAGACACTTGAACCATGGTTTCTTATTGTAATCCCATTTTCTGTTGAAGATATGAGGCATGATTCAAAAGTTTCCTTTCAAAATGTTTCACTCGTATCCAAAACCAAGACAGTCTTTACAATTTCAGCTACGACGTCTCCATCCTGACGTCGGCGTTCCACGACGGCTCCCTTCTCCGCCACCCGGACCGCCACCCCCACCCGTCCCTCTACGCCATGGTCCAGAAGACGCAGCCGCCGCACCACGGCCAGCCCGCCGCCTGCAAGGGTGACATGGCGGCCATGATCGAGGCGAAGAAGGACGAGGCGGACCACGACCGGGACGGCATCCCGTACGACACGCTGCACATCTACGGCTACGAGGGGCCCGAGTCCGTGGCGGGCAGCCTCAGCTCTCTGGGGAACTCCTCCAGCGGCTCGGACTCGGACTACGACTTCCTGAGCGACTGGGGGCCCAGGTTCAGGACCCTGGCCGAGCTGTACGGCGTGGACGAGTCTGACTACTACCACTAAAAGTCTTCTGGGGAACGTTCCGGAATACTAAACAGCCATAAACACACACAAACACACACACGTAAAAAACCAACAACACATCTGACAATGTCAGTTATGTTTCTGAAGAAACTTTTGGAGTCCGAGAAACTCCATCAAGACAAAGCTCTGTCTCGTCCAATCAGATATAAGGATGTCACAGGAAGGGGAGGGGCTTCCTCTTTTCATTAAGCTTGCCTGGAAAGTGGTGGCCAATATTTTTCGTATTCTGTGTTCATTCACACGTTCATGCATAATCCTCGGAGTAAGAAGTGCAGGCTTCGCTACACATCTTTAAATTCCAATATAACATAGTGGGACTTAAATTGAGGAAAAATACTACAAGATGGGACCTTCAAAGGTTGCGTAAAACAGTGGTAATTTTCACATTTGCGGACAGGATTCGATTTTTATCGTAGAAATGAGAATATGAGTGCAAATGCCTTCCCCTCACCTTCAGTGCGGTGTTGATCTTAACCTTTTTGACCTCGGGAGCCCAACTTTTCCACTATAGAGGGGGCCGGGGGCCCTGTCAAACATCAACACTGAGTCAGATTTAATCATATTTAATAATTATAGCTAACCTATTTACAGTTTAACGGGATAAAGCCTGTCTAATAATATAAAAATGTGTTATTCACAAAGATTTTTATCATAAAAACTGGTAAAACGTACTTACTTTCTTTGAGAACATTCCCAAATACTTAACATCGATTCTTGAAAACTATGAACCGATTCTGAATCGAAATGAATAAAAATCGCGATCATATACGAAACGATTTTTTTCTCGACTATTTTAGTCCTTATGTTCCTTGAAGTGCTACCACTTTCTTGGAGAACATTCCGGAATATTAAACGGGTATTGGAAATATTAGAGATGTTAATCTCCCAACGACTCACAGTTCAATCCGATTCTGATTCTTGGGTCGAGGATTTGATTCAGAATCTAGTCTTGGTGCAACCCGATTCTTCGTGCATGAATTAAAATACAAACAGGTTACAAAAACACGGATTTAGCATGAAAAAAGTTATTTTTAAAAATCGATTTTTGAAAACTATGAAACGATTCTGAATCAAAACGACTAAAAATCGAGGTCAAATTATGAATCGATTTTTTTCTTGACTGTTTTAGTTCATATATTCCTTCAAGAGCTATCGATTTCTTTGAGAACATTCCCGAATATAAACAGATAATGGAAATAGTAGCGATGTTAATCTCCCAACGACTCACAGTTTAATCCGATTCTGATTCCCGAGGTGAGGATTTGATTCAGAATCTATTCTTAGTGCAACCCGATTCTTTGTGCATGAATTATAATACAAACCGGTTACAAAAACACGGATTTAGCCTAAAAAAAAGTAATTTGAAAAATCGATTCTTGAGAACAGCGAATCGATTCTGAATCGAAATTAATAAAAATGGCGGTCGTATGTTAATCAACTCTTTTATTCCATATATTCCTTGAAGTGCTATCATCTTCTTCGGGAACATTCGGGAATATTAAACGGGTATTGGAAATATTACAGATGTCAAACTCCCAATGACTCACAATTCAATCTGATTCTGATTCTCGGGTTGAAGATTTGATTCAGAATCCATTCTTAGTGCAACCCGATTCTTTGTGCATGAATTAAAATACAAACAGGTTACAAAAACATGGATTTAGCCTGAAAAAAACGTGTTTTTAAAAATCGATTTTTGAAAACCATGATTCGAATCTTAATAAAAATAAATAAGAATCGCCATCATACATGAATCGATTTTTTTTTTCTAACTATTTTAGTCCATATATTCCTTCCAGGGCTATCAGTTTCTTTGAGTACATTCCCGAATATAAACAGATAATGGAAATATTAGCAATGTTAATCTCCCAACGACTCACAGTTCAATCCGATTCTGATTCTCTGGTTGAGGATTTGATTCAGAATCCACTCTTAGTGCAACCCGATTCTTTGTGCATGAATTAAAATACAAACAGGTTACAAAAACACGGATTTAGCCTGAAAAAAATTATTTTTAAAAACCGATTCTTGAAAACTATGAATCGATTCTGAATCGAAACGACTAAAAATCGCGGTCAAATTATGAATAGATTTTTTTCCAGACTATTTTAGTTCATATATTCCTTCAAGAGCTATCACTTTCTTTGAGAACATTCCCGAATAAAAACAGATAATGGAAATATTAGCGATGTTAATCTCCCAACGACTCACAGTTTAACCCGATTTTGATTCTCGGGGTGAGGATTTGCTTCAGAATCCATTCTTAGTGCAACCCGATCCTTTGTGCATGAATTATAATACAAACCGGTTACAAAAACACGGATTTAGCCTAAAAAAAAACTAATTTGAAAAATCGATTCTTGAAAACAGCGAATCGATTCTGAATCAAAATTAATAAAATTTGCGGTCGTATGTTAATCGACTCTTTTATTGCATATATTCCTTGAAGTCCTATCATCTTCTTCGGGAACATTCGGGAATATTAAACGGGTATTGGAAATATTACAGATGTCAAACTCCCAATGACTCACAATTCAATCTGATTCTGATTCTCGGGTTGAGGATTTGATTCAGAATCCATTCTTAGTGCAACCCGATTCTTTGTGCATGAATTATAATACAAACCCGTTACAAAAACATGGATTTAGCCTGAAAAAAACGTATTTTTAGAAATCGATTCTTGAAAACTATGAATCGATTCTGAATCAAAACGACAAAAAATCGCGGTCAAATTATGAATCGATTTTTTTCCTGACTATTTTAGTTCCTATATTCCTTCAAGAGCTATCACTTTCTTTGAGAACATTCCCGAATATAAACCGATAATGGAAATATTAGCAATGTTAATCTCCCAACGACTCACAGTTCAATCTGATTCTGATTTTCGGGTTGAGGATTTGATTCAGAATCTATTCTTGGTGCAACCCGATTCTTTGTGCATGAATTATAATACAAAGCGGTTACAAAAACACGGACGTAGCCCCGCCAAAAAACAAATTTTTAAAAATCAATTCTTGAAAACTATGATTCGAATCTTAATCAAAATAAATAAAAATCGCTATCGTACATTAATCGATTTTTTTTCCGGACTATTTTAGTCCATATATTCCTTCAAGGGCTATCAGTTTCTTTGAGAACATTCCCGAATATAAACAGATATTGTAAATATTACGAATGTTAAACTCCCAACGAATCACAATTCAATCCGATTCTGATTCTCGGGGTGAGGATTTGATTCAGAATCTATTCTTGGTGCAACCCGATGCTTTGTGCATGAATTATAATACAAACCGGTCATAAAAACACGGATTTAGCCCCAAAAAAAGTATTTTTAAAAATAGATTCTTGAAATGAATTGATTTTGAATCGTAAAAAAAATCGTATGTGAATCGATTTTTTTTTCTGGTCTCCCCATGTACTTTAGGTCTTGAGAACTGTACTATTTTATTCCATCTATTTCTTGAAGTTTTACAAGTTTCTTTGGCCGAAGGAGCACAACAACAAGCCATCAGGCACAGCATGGAAGTCAATTTACTCTCAATCTTTTCTCCGAGAAGCCAAGCAGTGAAAGACGAGTCACTTTCCAAGCGAGACATTCCGTCCATTTTGCCACTTTATCCGCGGCCGAGGAGAGTGAGAAAAACCCCCCAAAAAAACAAGACAAACGAAAGATGGACGGGCAGGAAAACGGTGGCCTCTCTCCGACACAATTACCCCGACGTTGCCGGGCTTTGTTTGACAGAAGCCGTCATGGCGAGTATTGTTTGCGATGAAAGCTTAATGCTCAGAGGCCTCTCGACGAAGTCCTCAGGAAGCTGATGGAGGGTCCGACGACTTTAACCTCTCATCCGTCTGGCTACTGGCAGCCTGTGGAAGCATATCCCACATCCACCAAAAAGCAGACAGTTGCTGGAAGTAAATTACGTTTAACATGCACGTAGGGCTGGGCGATATGCAAAAAAACTGATATTTTTAGGATATATATCTATATATATATACTGTATGTGTGTGTGTATATATACATACATATATACACACACACATATATTTTTAGTGTACACATATATATATATATATATATATATATATATATATATATATATATATATATATATATATATATATATATATATACATATATATATATTTATATATATATATATATATATACATATATACACACACACACATACATACCTACATACAGTATATACACATATTTTTGTGTGTGTATATATACATATATATATATATATACATATATATACATACACTGTATATATATGTATATATATTGTACATATATATGTATACATACATATAGACACACGTATTTATTATGTATATATATATGTATATGTACTGTATATATGGATATATGTGTGTGTATAGTGTAAATACATATAGATGTGTGTATTTATAATGTATTTGTAAACATACATACATAATACTGTATGTATATACACACACATATATACATGTTTAGTGTATATACGTATA
>NC_084619.1:58634862-58712362 GCF_033978795.1 Nerophis ophidion | reverse complement strand
ATCAATAATTGGACTAATATAAATATTTTTATTATTATTATTATTATAAGCTGCAGGGTGTCTTTATGTGTGGGAATTGTTTTCACAAAAAAGAAAGACTTTGTACAACAAGTGAAGTATTTTATGTGACATAATATTACAAAAAATATATATATATATATTCATTACATAATTTCAACATTTATTTTGTAATTATTCCAATTAAAACATTCTTAAAATGTTTAAAAAAAAAAGAAAAGAAAAAAATGTACTTTGTGTAAATAAATGATGTGTGCCTTCATTCTTTCAAGAAAATAATACCGGAAATATGATTTGTTTTGTTTGTTTTTATGTGAACACTGTTTTTATAAATTGTTTTTATGGTGTATAGCAAACAACTTTTTTATCACCTGACATTTTTGCAAGTGCAAAATAAATAAAAAAAAGAGAGAGAAAAGCTTGGACAGGGTTTTTAACGCGGTGATTGATGCAAAAGTGGTTTTACTTTGAAAGGGCAATAAACCCTAATGCGCTATTTTGAAGACATAAAAAGGAATTATTTTGCCTTATTATTGGAGGAAGCGTTGAAGTGGCGTCCCTCTGCTAAAAGCATACAAGACGGCGGCGTGGAAAACCGGAGGAGAAGACAAAAAATGGCGTTTGGAGCGTGTGGTATGACACGGCGCTGGAGATTGGCTCCCTTCCTGTGAGGTCGGAGGCGACAGACGACCTTCATGTTGACCTTTGACACGCAGGAAGTCTGAGGTTTCTTCGACTCATTACCTCCCTGCTTGACGCTCGGCATCAATTGTTGGAATTGAGGGTTAAATTACCAAAAATTATTCCCGGGCGTGGCCACCGCTGCTGCTCACTGCTCCCCTCACCACCCAGGGGGTGTTCAAGGATGATGGGTGTAATGCAGAGAATAACTTCGCCACACCTAGTGTGTGTGTGTGTGTGTGTGTGTGTGTGTGTGTGTGTGTGTGTGTGTGTGTGTGTGTGTGTGTGTGACAATCATGGGTACTTCAACTTTAACTTTTAATTCATGGCTTACCTGACACACGAAACGTGACAAATTTGGGGCGTGCTCTATCCACATTGAGCATGCTAAAATGTGCTCCTTGGCCAACTTTGACCACAGAGTCAGCTGCTGCTACGTACAGTGCTGCTTTCCACCATTTTCAGCGAAATGTTTACTCTTCCACTCGCGCGAGACCCACCATCTGAATTCCTTTCCGACCGTACTCTTACACAATCTACCATGCAACTCGGTTTACTGAGGCACGGCGGTGCTCTGTTTCCTAATGTCACAGTGTATGTTGGAATATATTGACCCGCCAGGAACCACGGCTCACCCATAACCGGCAGCACTCGTGCGCACTACCACCGCCATGCTTGACCGTAAGCAAGACCGATTATCTTTCTACAGGCCTGTGTTGCCAGACATTTACAAAATACTGGCCGTGTGTTGACTCATTTTTAGTGCAGAGTAAATCCATACAAGCTGTACACTGACTACTCTAAAGTTTCCTTTTTGAGAAAATATATTGTCAAAAATTTAAGCATATGGACAAGATCACGGGTACAAGCGGCCGAAATGCGTTTCCTCCACCGGGTGGCGGGGCGCTCCCTTAGAGATAGGGTGAGAAGCTCTGCCATCCGGGAGGAGCTCAAACTATTATATACATATGTACATATAAACATATATACATATACATAAATACATATATACATATAATTATATACATATATATGTACATACATTAATTATATACATATATTATACATATGCATATATATGTATGTATACATATGTATATATATATATATATTATACATATGTATATATATATATATGTATGTATATATATATATACATATATATATGAATATATATATATATATATATATATGAATATATATATATATATATATATGAATATATATACATCCATATATATGTGTATATATATATATATATATACACACATATATACATATGTATAATATATGTATGTATGTATATATATATATACATATATATAAATATATATATACATCCATATATGTATGTATATATATATATATATATATATATATATATATATATATATATCCATTAATCCATTTTCTACCCCTTGTCTCTTTTGGGGTCGCGGCGGGTGCTGGAGCTTATCTCAGCTGATTCAGGCGGAAGGCGGCGTACACCCTGGACAAGTCGCTACTTCATCTCAGGGCCAACACAGATAGACAGACAACATTCACAATCAATAATAATAACAATGATAATAATAATAATAATATATATATCCATCCATCCATCCATTTTTTGCTTGACCATTTTATTTACTTATATATATTTATATATATATATATATATATATATATATATACTAGGGGTGGGCAAATTAATGCGTTAATTATGAGTTAACTCATCAATCTATTAACGCCGACAATTATTTTATCGCACATTTGCGTATTATGTTTACATTCTTTTATTTTGTTAATGCCTTTTCTTAACAAGATGGCGTCGCCTGGCGTCGAGGGGTTCTTGGTAAAGATGCGACATTTGGCAAAAATACCGGACAATTCTGCAAATGTCATGGCTGGCTTACAGCGTGGTCACTCCGGGATCACTTACGACCGCCAGACAATTCTGGATGTGGATAGATCGGGCCGTTTTGGACTGAATGACGCGTGCTTGCTAGACCGGCTAGATAGCATGGGAATACTTTGCCGGCTACATCCAGCGGCTTGTGAAGCAGCGGAGTATATGTGTTGTCTGTCTATTTATCAATAATGCAGACGAGGAGTGTTGGCTGAGTTCTTAACGTTTGCTTTCAGAGCGTGCATATCACAACATACAAGATGCTGTCATGGCGACACAACCTATACCGGGCTACCGCACATGCTCGTCACTCCTGTTGCATGCTGGGTAGGGTAGTTCTTTTTTTCCCTGGCTCATAACATCAAACAATCAGAAAATTCCCATCATATCAATTCCTAGATATGGTCATAATTATTTCAAGTGCACTACGCCGAATAAACACAACATTATTAATATTGCTACTACGGATAATTTGATCAAAAATTCCCTAAAACAGCCCACTACCTATAATATAGGTTTTTTAAACATCAGACCCTGATAAAAAAAAATGTTTCTGCTGTTACCTCAGAAATTGCCTGTTCAGATGTTATGATTGTGGCTCAGAGATTTGTATGTAGATTATATTTATTTTCCATAACAAACAGGATAACTTAAATACCCTGGCAGTGGTAGTAATAAGCTTAAATGTTTGTATTTACATTTTTTGAGTTGATTTTCATAAAATATGCTATTTAACTGCTACTGTTTAACAAGGACTGATTTAAATTGTGTTTGCACAACAAATTTTTTGGCGCTTTTGTTCATGTGGGAGAATATTCCAATAAAAGTGCATTACACACTACTTTTGAATTCATTATTGGGTTTTGCGTATACAATGCAGTTAATCGCGATTAATTAGAGAAATAGTGCGATTAACTTCGATTAAAATTTTTAATCGTTGCCCAGCCCTAATATATATATATATATATATATATATATATATATATATATATATATATATATATATAATCCGTGACAACTTTCTTAAAGTTTTTTTAATCAATCAGAAATATGAAGCAGCTAAAACTGTGAGACTTGCGCGGCGATGCCGGATTTGTTCCTCAGTGGATGCATCGGGCATGAACACAGCGAAAGGTAAGAAAAAAAAATGTATTAACCTAATAAAAAGGCTAGGAACAAAAAAATACTGGAGCTAAGCAGAAAGGCAAACAAAAAGCGCTAGCATGGAAGCTAGGAAAACAAACAGATACACTAAACTTGGCACAAAGGCACAAACAGGGGAAAAAACAAACTACTAGCATGAAAGCTAGGGAAAAATAAAAAGTAGCGTGAGAGCTAGCGAGTAAACACATGGAAAGCAAGTCGTCAACTGATGCATGAAAGCAAATTAGGATCCGAGACAGAAGAACAAAAAGGGGCAGGCTTACATAAGGCAGTGATCAGTAGAAACAGGTGTGTGTAAACCGAGAGTATCAGGTAGAAACAACATGCAACCATGGTGACAGAGCAAAACAGGAAATAAGGAGGTCAAACTACAGAATGTGATAGGAAAGAGGACCAAAGCAACAATATGGTATGATCCGGGCATCGGATAATAACAAAAACGTGTTGAGAGCGTTTCGGCTTTTTTCCCATCATGCATTACGGGAGACTTAAACTGGTGCAATATTGAATTACGTGATGTCTTTAGACATTTTCTTGAATACCCACAAAGTTCAATGAAAGGGTTGTGTCGTGTGTGACCACGGGGGTCGACTTCTTGTGTCACTTGTACTTGCGCCATGAGTGGGAATGGTTGTTGGGATTAGGCCATATACAAATATACTGTGCAACTTGCACTTCCACGTACAATTCATGGTCATTAGATGTCATTTTGCTGTCCACAAAATAATGTCAAATATTTACAACTAAATTAGAGGCAAGAGTACCACATTTGTCATGCTTCGTGACAGTGGGCCGTGGTTTGGACACACTTAAAGGCCTACTGAAATTAGATTTTCTTATTATACGGGGATAGCAGGTCCAATCTATGTGTCATACTTGATCATTTTGCGATATTGCTGTCATGGCGCGGAGTCGAACCCTCGTTTCCTCGGCAGCTGGAGCTGAGTGCACCTCTGCTGACAGCGCACTCAAAAACGTCCTCACTCGTGCTGAGTGCAGCACGCCCACGCAGCAACGCGCCTGCAGCCTATAAAAAATCAACACACCTGGATCTGATGAGAGGGAGCTGCATAAAGACCAGCAGACCCGAGGGACCTTTGCCAGAAAGTAGCCAATCTTTCACAGTAAGCATCACATCTGGCACCTCTCCCTCGTTCCTTGCTCGCCTTCTTTGTGCTCTTCCTGGTTCCTGTGTTTGATGTCCCTTGTGTCTTCCTTGTTGTCTGTGATCTCGCCTTGCCTCACGACCTCCACCAGGATCTTTGCTTGCCTCCCTCGACCCTCGACCCCAGCTCGGACTCGGACATTGTTACCTCTCGCCAACCCCCGACTGCTCGCTTCCCTGCTGACTGCCTCTTCGCCTTGCCCCTTGGATTTGATGAAAGATGCACACAACACGCACCGACAACAACCCCTGGTAAGACTTACATTGTTAATCCTACACATCGTCCGCACTCAGTCACTTGTGGTAGCATACACACCCCACACACTCATCAAGGTTTTCAATAAACCTGGTAAACCGCAGTTCTGCCTTGGTGTCGTCTCCTTCCCTCTGCCCGGTACACAACAATTGCCATATTTTTGCTGAAAGGACGTAGTAGAGAACAATGACGATAAAGTTCGCAACTTTTGGTCGCTAATAGAAAAGCCTTGCCTGTACCGGAAGTATGTGCGCGTGACGTCACGAGTTGCAGGGCTCCACACATATTCACATTGTTTATAATGTGAGCCACCAGCAGTAAGAGCTATTCAGACCGAGAAAGCAACAATTTCCCCATTAATTTGAACGAGGATGAAAGATTCGTGAATTAGGATATTGATAGTGAAGGACTACAAAAAAAAAAAGCGACGGCTCCGGGCGGCGGCAGTGTGAGCGTTTCAAATGTAATTAGACACATTTACTAGGACAATTCTGGAAGATCCCTTATCTGCTTATTGTTTTAATAGTGTTTTAGTGAGATTGTAAAGAAATACCTTGAGGTCGGATGGCTGCGGTGAGCATGCAGTGTTTCAGAGAGAAGCCGAGGAGCAAAGCTCACAGCTGCCTTTTTTGACAGCTGCTGCAGGACGACGAATAATCCAATGATGTCTCCGGTAAGATATATATATATACATCACAATTTCCCCATCCAAAAGCATGCTGGTTGACGTAGAGAAAACATGTTTGCTTGACCGCTCTGCTTCACAACAAACAAAGAAACACCGACTGTGTCTCGTTGCTAAAGACAGCTGCAATCCACCGATTTCCACCTACAGCATTTTTCTTTATAGTCTCCATTATGAAATGAACAAATTGCAAAAGATTCAGCAACACAGATGTCGAAATTATTTTGTATTTATGCGGTTAAAGCAGACGACTTTTAGCCGCGAGTGGTGCGGCTGCTAATATTTCCTGACAGTCCGTGACGTCACGCGTACGCGTCATCATTCCGCGACGTTTTCAACAAGAAACTGGCGGGAAATTTAAAATTGCAATTAAATAAACTAAAAAGGCCATATTGGCATGTGTTGCAAAATTAATATTTCATCATTGATATATAAATCAATCAATCAATGTTTACTTATATAGCCCTAAATCACTAGTGTCTCAAAGGGCTGCACAAACCACCACGAAATCCTCGGTAGGCCCACATAAGGGCAAGGAAAACTCACACCCAGTGGGACATTGGTGACAATAATGACCCAGTGGGACGTCGGTGACAATGATGACTATGAGAACCTTAGAGAGGAGGAAAGCAATGGATGTCGAGCGGATCTAACATGATACTGTGAAAGTTCAATCCACAATGGATACAACACAGTCGCGAGAGTCCAGTCCAAAGAGGATCCAAGACACAGCAGCGAGAGTCCCGTTCACAGCGGAGCCAGCAGGAAACCATCCCAAGCGTAGGCGGACCAGCAGCGCAGAGATGTCCCCAGCCGATACACAGGCAAGCAGTACATGGCCACCGGATCGGACCGGACCCCTTCCACACGGGAGAGTGGGATATAGAAGAAAAAGAAAAGAAACGGCAGATCAACTGGTCTAAAAAGGGAGTCTATTTAAAGGCTAGAGTATACAAATGAGTTTTAAGGTGAGACTTAAATGCTTCTACTGAGGTGGCATCGCGAACTGTTACCGGGAGGGTATTCCAGAGTACTGGAGCCCGAACGGAAAATGCTCTATAGCCCGCAGACTTTTTTTGGGCTTTGGGAATCACTAATAAGCCGGAATCCTTTGAACGCAGATTTCTTGCCGGGACATATGGTACAATACAATCGGCAAGATAAGATGGAGCTAGACCGTGTAGTATTTTATACGTAAGTAGTAAAACCTTAAAGTCACATCTTAAGTGCACAGGAAGCCAGTGCAGGTGAGCCAGTACAGGCGTAATGTGATCAAACTTTCTTGTTCTTGTCAAAAGTCTAGCAGCCGCATTTTGTACCAACTGTAATCTTTTAATGCTAGACATGGGGAGACCCGAAAATAATACGTTACAGTAGTCGAGGCGAGACGTAACAAACGCATGGATAATGATCTCAGCGTCTTTAGTGGACAGAATGGAGCGAATTTTAGCGATGTTACGGAGATGAAAGAAGGCCGTTTTAGTAACGCTTTTAATGTGTGCCTCAAAGGAGAGAGTTGGGTCGAAGATAATACCCAGATTCTTTACCGTGTCGCCTAGTTTAATTGTTTTGTTGTCAAATGTTAGAGTTGTATTATTAAATAGAGTTCGGTGTCTAGCAGGACCGATAATCAGCATTTCCGTTTTTTTGGCGTTGAGTTGCAAAAAGTTAGCGGACATCCATTGTTTAATTTCATTAAGACACGCCTCCAGCTGACTACAATCCGGCGTGTTGGTCAACTTTAGGGGCATGTAGAGTTGGGTGTCATCAGCATAACAGTGAAAGCTAACACCGTATTTGCGTATGATGTCACCTAGCGGCAGCATGTAGATGCTGAAGAGTGCAGGGCCAAGGACCGAACCCTGGGGAACTCCACACGTTACCTTAACGTAGTCCGAGGTCACATTGTTATGGGAGACACACTGCATCCTATCAGTAAGATAAGAGTTAAACCAAGACAGGGCTAAGTCTGACATACCAATTCGTGTTTTGATACGTTCTAATAAAATATTATGATCGACGGTATCGAAAGCAGCGCTAAGATCGAGGAGCAGCAACATAGATGACGCATCAGAATCCATCGTTAGCAATAGATCATTAGTCATTTTTGCGAGGGCTGTCTCCGTCGAGTGATTTGCCCTGAAACCGGATTGAAAGGTTTCACATAGATTGTTAGACGCTAAGTGTTCATTTAACTGCTCCGCAACAATTTTTTCAAGGATTTTTGAAATAAAGGGAAGGTGAGACACCGGTCGGTAATTTACCATGAGGTCAGGATCGAGGTTAGGTCTTTTAAGAAGAGGATGAATAACCACTTTTTTGAATGCTAGGGGAACAGTGCCCGAGGAGAGTGATAAGTTTATAATATTTAGCACTGATGGACCTAATAATACAAAGAGTTCCTTGATCAGTTTCCCAGGAAGAGGGTCAAGTAAACATGTTGTCTGTTTTATTCCATTTACACGTTGTAACAATTCCTCTAATGTTATTTCCTCAAAACGAGAGAAACTATTTTGGAGGGCAGTATCCGCCGTATATACAATCGTGTCAGTGTTAATAGAACTCCGTTGTAGCTGGGACGCATTGTCTTTAATCTCCTTTCTAATGACTTCAATTTTCTTACTAAAGAATTGCATAAAGTCATCAGCTGAGTGGGTTAAGCTACTGGAAGGAGTCCCTTGTTGGGTTAGCGATGCTACCGTACTAAACAAAAATTTAGGATCGTTTTTATTACGGTGGATGAGATTTGAGTAATATTTAGCTTTAGCTAAGGTAAGCATGCGTTTATAAGTTATTAAACCATCACTCCATGCTTGATGGTGCACCTCAAGTTTAGTCGTGCGCCATTTGCGTTCCAGCTTTCTGCATAATAATTTCTGAGCTCTAGTTTCTTCTGTAAACCACGGGGTGCGCTTTTTTGGAGCCTTTTTTAACTTTAGCGGTGCTATGTTATCAATGGTTTCGCGCAGGGCGTCGTTAAAGTTGTTAGTGAGGTTATCAATAGAGCCCACATACTTTGGGAATGGTGCCATTACCGAGGGCAGTAGGTCAGCAAGAGTTGTCGTTGTGGCTGTATTAATGTTGCGGCTGCTATAGCAGTTATTATTATTATTAGTTTGACGAACATGCGTCTGAACCTCGAATTTTATAAGGTAATGATCGGACAATACTTTAGTATACGGGAGTATCGTAACTTTGGAAACGGTGATGCCCCTGACAAGCACTAGGTCTATCGTATTACCGTTGCGATGCGTGGGTTCATTTATTATTTGTGTGAGACCACAGCTATCAATTACAGTCTGGAGCGCTACGCACGGTGGGTCCGATGGGGTATTCATATGGATATTAAAGTCCCCCATTATGATTATATTATCGGCGTGTGTCACTAGATCAGCAACGAACTCTGAGAATTCATTAATAAAGTCCGAATAGGGCCCTGGGGGGCGGTAGATAACAGCCAGGTGTAGAGGCAGCGGTGTGACAGACCTCATAGTAAGCACCTCAAACGATTTATATTTATTATTTATGTTAGGACTAAGGTTAAAGTTTTCGTTGTATATTAGTGCGACCCCCCCACCCCTTTTGAGCGGACGGGCAATATGCGCATGTGTAAAGTTAGGAGGACATGCCTCATTTAGCGCAAAAAAGTCGTTTGGTTTAAGCCAGGTTTCGCTGAGACCGATGACGTTAAGATTGTTGTCTCTGATAATATCATTAACTAACAACGTTTTGGGAGACAATGATCTTATGTTTAAAAAACCTATATTATAGGTAGTGGGCTGTTTTAGGGAGTTTTTGATCAAATTATCCGTAGTAGCAATATTAATAATGTTGTGTTTATTATGCCCAGTGCATTTAGTATAGTTACGACCATATCTAGGAATTGATACGACAGGAATTTTCCGATTGTTTGATTGTTGCTTTGATAAACTGCACGCATCATGGTTAGCCACCTCAGTAACGGGGATTTTCCGATTGTTTGTTTGTTGCTTTGATAAACTGCACGCATCATAGTTAGCCACCTCAGTAAAACACATGTCCAACTCTGAAACACTCAAAGCAGAAAAAACTTGTTCTAATTTAACAGACTCCTTATCCAGACCAGTAGTCTCGCATTTTCCATCTAAATCCGTCTTCGGGATGGAGGGAAGTGGTGTTCTGTGGGGATTAGCCTTCTGCTTTGTTTTTAGCCCCGCTCGGCATCTCAGACTGCGTGGTCGGTAGTAGTGGGTTTCAGTAGGCCTTTAAAGGGGAACATTATCACAATTTCAGAAGGGTTAAAACCAATTAAAATCAGTTCCCAGTGGCATATTTTATTTTTTGAAGTTTTTTTCAAAATTTAACCTGTCCCGGAATATCCCTAAAAAAAAGCTTTAAAGTGCTTGATTTTCGCTATTTGCTTAAGCCACTGTCCATTTTCCTGTTACGTCACATAGCGATTCCAATACAAACAATGGCGAATAGCACGGCAAGATATAGCGACATTAGCTCGGATTCAGACTCGGATTTCAGCGGTTTAGGCGATTCAACAGATTACGCATGTATTGAAACGGATGGTTGGAGTATGGAGGAAGAAGGCGAAAACGAAATTGAAGAAGAAACTGAAGCTATTGAGCGAATAGCTATTGACGCTATTCGGCCATGCATTAGCAGACCAAACGATCAGGACTTTCGCATTGACACTGGATCAACTTATATCCGTCGATCGGTAAGTGTTTGTTTGGCATTAAATGTGAGTGGAAGGAAACGCTGGATGTAAATATAGATTCATATGTACATACAGCTAGCCTAAATAGCATGTTAGCATCGATTAGCTGGCAGTCATGCTGCGACCAAATATGTCTGATTAGCACATAAGTCAATAACATCAACAACACTCACCTTTGGGATTTCGTTGAATTTATCGTTGGGAATGCATCTGCTTTGAGTGTCGCAGGATATCCAGACATTCTTGCCATCTCTGTCGTAGCATCGCCGGTAAAAACCAAACGAGGGACTTTCGCATCTCTTGACACTGGAGCAACTTCAATCCGTCGATTGCTAAGTGTTTGTTTGGCATTAAATGTGGATGGAGGGAAAGGCTAGATGTAAATGTAGCTACAAATGAGGCATAATGCTGCAATATGTGCACAGCTAGCCTAAATAGCATGTTAGCGTGGCAAGCTAATCGATGCACATTCTACGTAAATCAACTTGAATCCGTCCCTGATCGTGTTGTTACGCCCTTCCGACAACACACCGACGAGGCATAATGTCTCCAAGGTATCGGAAAACAGTCGAAAGAACGGAATATAACAGAGCTGATTTGACTCGATGCGTGGGATGTGGTAGGGAAAAATGGCGTCGAGTACCGATGTGACGTCACGTTCTGACGTCGTCCCTCAGAGAGGCATAAACAGAAAGGCGTTTAATTCGCCAATATTCACCCAATTAGAGTTCCGAAATCGGTTAAAAAAATATATGGTCTTTTTTCTGCAACATCAAGGTGTATATTAACGCTTACATAGGTCTGGTGATAATGTTCCACTTTAATTCACATAATGCTGCTTTTGCTTACACGTTTTGAAACCTTCGCCGCCAACATTGTTTACAAGACCACGTTTAGTGCTGATGCCCGTTTGGGTGCCTTTTCAGTTTTCGGGTCCTACAGCTGGCCCTTCAAGCAGAATTGTCTTATACAAACGTCAAGAGTGCAGGATTACACCGCCGCAAAGTTTGCGCAGCGCCGCAGTCAACCATCACAAAGGCCCCGGACCGCGCCAAAACAACTCACAAACGAACCCGACGGTTAGAATAACACTCAAACAGTCGCTACCTAACACCGCGGCTGCCAATCAAGACGTTCCCAGGGACGTTTTCAAGCCACCGCTCGGAACTTGTCAAGCAAACGTGCACACAATGGCCGCCATGACTAACATCCTGTGTGCCGTGGTCAACACTCAACAAGGATTTCCCCTTTCTCATCTTCTTTGTTTTATTTGCCCCCCCCCCTTTTGTTTATGGCAGACAAAGTCAGACCCTGAAAATACCAACAACAACCCTGTGTGTGTGTGTGTGTGTGTGTGTGTGTGTGTGTGTGTGTGTGTGTGTGTGTGTGTGTGTGTGTGTGTGTGTCACTGGACATCAAGTCAAAACTCTCCATGGCAGAAGCAAAGGCAAGCATTTAGTGCGTGGTACTTTGTCGCCATTTAGTGGTTAAAAACACACATTGCACTTACACGCCGCAAAAAAAGAGCTGACAAAATATACTATTAAAAAATTCGATTTTCGGGGGGGGGGGAAATACTAAAAACGAGTGTAATAATCAGCCAGTTCATTTAACTTCATGAAATACCATTAGTATATGTATAATTGAGCAGGATTTTAAAGCCAGAAATAGGTATTTTATTCTGAAAAATAGCATTAATGTACAAACCCCGTTTCTATAGTATGAGTTGGGAAATTGTGTTAGATGTAAATATAAACGGAATGTAAAGATTTGCAAATCATTTTCAACCCATATTCAGTTGAATATGCTACAAAGACAATATATTTGATGTTCAAACTGATAAACTTTTTTTTTTTTTTTGCAAATAATCATTAACTTTATAATTTGAGGCCAGCAACACGTGACAAAGAAGTTGGGAAAGGTGGCAATAAATACTGATAAATTTGAGGAATGCTCATCAAACACTTATTTGGAACATCCCACAGGTGTGCAGGCTAATTGGGAACAGGTGGGTGCCATGATTGGGTATAAAAATACCTTCCCAAAAAATGCTCAGTTTTTCACAAGAAAGGATGGGGCGAGGTACACCCCTTTGTCCACAACTGCGTGAGCAAATAGTCAAACAGTTTAAGAACAACGTTTCTCAAAGTGCATTTGCAAGAAATTTAGGGATTTCAACATCTACGGTCCATAATATCATCAAAAGGTTCAGAGAATCTGGAGAAATCACTCCAGAAACCAACATTGAACGACCATGACCTTCGATCCCTCAGATGGTACTGTATCAAAAACCGACATCCATCTCTAAATGATATCACCACATGGGCTCAGGAACACTTCAGAAAACCACTGTCACTGAATACAGTTCGTCGCTACATCTGTAAGTGCAAGTTAAAGCTCTGTAATGCAAAGCGAAAGCCATTTATCAACAACATCCAGAAACGCCGCCGGCTTCTCTGGGCCCGAGATCATCGAAGATGGACTGATGCAAAGTGGAAAAGTGTTGTGTGGTCTGACCAGTCCACATTTCAATTTTTGGGGGGAAATATTCGACAATCGTGTCATCCGGATCAAAGGGGAAGTGAACATTCCAGACTGTTATCGACGCAAAGTTCAAAAGCCACCATCTGTGATGGTATGGGGGTGCAATAGTGCCCAAGGCATGGGTAACTTACACATCTGTGAAGGCACCATTAATGCTGAAAGGTACATACAGGTTTTGGAGCAACATATGTTGCCATCCAAGCAACATTATCATGGACGCCCCTGCTTAATTCAGCAAGACAATGGTTCATAGTAAAATAGTGTGGGTACTAGACTGGCCTGCCTGTGGTCCAGGCCTGTCTCCCATTGAAAATGTGTGGCGCATCATGAAGCCTAAAAACCACAGGGGAGACCCCGGACTGTTGAACAACTTAAGCAAGAATGGGAAATAATTTTGTATAAAAAGCTTGAAAAAATTGGTCTCCTCAGTTCCAATATGTTTATTGAGTGCTGTTAAAAGAAAAGGCCATGTAACACAGTGGTAAAAATGCCACGGTGCCAAGATTTTTGCAATTTGTTGCTGCCAATAAATTCTAAGTTAATGATTATTTGCACAAAAAAAAATTAAGTTTCTCAGTTTAAACATTTAATATCTTGTCTTTGCAGTCTATTCAATTGAATATAAGTTGAAAACGATTTGCAAATCATTGTATTTTGTTTTTTATTCACGAATTACACAATGTGTCAACTTCACGGGTTTTGCGTTTTATATATTTTTAAAAAAGTATTGGTTTAAATAATGAAATTAGTGCTGTCATATACATATGTACAATACATAAAGTATTTGTACACACACACACACACATACGTATATATACATATATAGACACACACATACGCATTTGTATACAAATTCATGTACACATTTTACATTACACTTATATACACACTATATATACACACACACACACACACACAAACACACACACACAAACACAAACACACACAGACCCACGCCTCCCGCCACCTGAACAGTGTTTTCCCCTCGGCCATCAGACACATGAATTATAACAAGATCTGATAGCTCAGTTAGAGCTCATCTTATTACCTATTCTGTCTTATATGTCTTTTATGTTGCACGATTGCACCAAGAACAATTCCTAGTTTGTGAACCTGTTCTCAAACAATGGCAATAAAAACTATTCTGATTCTGATTATTTTAATGCACAAATGCACATATATATAGACACACATATACATATATATATATATATATATATATATATATACACATACATATATATATATATATATATATATATATATATATATATATATATATATATGTGTGTGTGTGGGGGGGGGGGGGGGGGATAATCACAAGACTACTTCATCTCTACAGAACTGTTTCATGAGAGGTTCCCTCAATCATCAGGAGATTTTTTTTTAAATGAGGGAAAAAAAAGTTCTTGTGATTTTTCCCACACATACATATTGCGCTCTACCACAGTATAGAGCACTATTCTCTGGATAATCCAATCAAGAGATATATACATATATACATATATATTATTATATATATATATAAATATATATATATACATACATACATATATACATTTGTGCGTGTGTATATATATATATACATACATACATATATACATACGTGTGTGTGTATATACAGTATATATATATATACGTATATATATAGTCGAGGGTTTTGGGGTTTATCCGTTATACAGTGATCAATACCGGGGTAGAGCTGAATATACGTTAGGTCAGAAAAAAACACAGAGGCTGTATCATCCCCTGATGAGCAGGGAAACCTGTGAAACAGGCGTGTAGGGATGATATAGCCTCTGTGTTTTTTCCTGACCTAATGCACACACGAATGCATGCATGCATGCATGCACACACACACACACACACACACACACACACATATATATATATATATATATATATATATATTGTCAGAATTATTTGTTGCCGTACCCAAAGATGCAGAGATGGAGGTAGGCATTGGATATGAAGATATGATTTAATATAAATAATAGAACAAGAACAAACAAAAAGCACGCACGTGGGCGGAATAACAAACTAAGGGAGCTAGCACTGGGAGCTAGAAAAACAAAAAGGAACTTTAGCATGGAAGCTAGTGGATAACAAACAGAAAAACTGGAAATAGCTAATGCTAACAGAAACAGCTTACCGCTACGACGACCAGGACAAAATGAACCACGACAGGTAGTAGCTGTAACAAACCAACATGACACGATAGCAACGACAAGAGCGACATGTGGCAACGAGAATACAATGATCCAGTAACTGACACAAGACACAAGACAAAGCAGGTACAAATAGGAGCGGGCTGATTGGCAACGGGTGTTGCCAGGTGCCAATCAGCCGCAGCTGAGGAGGAACACAGCACTCAGGGAACAAGACAGGAAGCTGACAAAATAAGAGCACTAAACCGGAACTAAAGACAGGAGATACTAAACACAGAGGAAACAGACAAATGCAGAGGAAAAAACTAAAACATAGATAAACTGCCTGACACATACATACATACATATATATATATATATATATATATATATATATATATATATATATATATATATATATATATATATATATATATATATATATATTTGCACATAGGTACGTGAGGTGATATTTTGAGGAGAATAATTTTGGTTTGTTGAGTACAAAATAAAATAATGAAAAACAATAATAACGAATTAAATCCTATTGAAGGCGGGAAAACTGGATTTTTTTTTAAAGTACCAGTTGATTTGCCTTCTTCACTTTCTGCATTTCTCTTTCACTGATGATTGGCTTTTGCTAAATCTCGTCTGTTCATTTCCATTGGAAGTTTTTGTGAAGGGTTCTATGTGACATTTTTTTTTTTTTGGAGCTGCAGGATCGGACAGTGGACAAAAGACAAAAGGGGTGCAAGAAGAAGACGATGACAAGGATGAGGATGAAGATGAGGAGGATGCTGGCCGTCCTGCAGGGAGGCACAGAAGACGAAGCAGGAGGAGGAAGAGGAGGAGGAGGAGCATGATGCTGTGAGCGTGGGACAGCTCCGACCGGACGATGGAGCGCACGCATCCTCCTCATCCTCATCCTCATCATCTTCATCATCTTTGCATGGTTGTCGTCGTCGTGGGGGACATCCTGTGACGGTCTTTAATCACACCCAGCTTGACCGAGAGTTATTCTGAGGAGCTGTGCCAGGTCCCGGGAGGCGGGAAGAACGAGGGGGAGGGAGAGGAGGAAGAGGAAAAGGAAGAGGAGGAGGATGCTCATCAGTGTCATTGAGGTGAAGACACACACCAACATCAGAGCTGATGACTGCACACCCGGATCTCTACACCTATGCAGGTAAGCACGCACCCATCCCCATCATGACAATTATTAATAATAATAACAACACATATCTACAGTGTATATTGACATTTATAACATATCTACAGTGTATATTGACATTTATAACACATATCTACAGTGTATATTCACACTTATAACACATGTCTACAGTGTATATTGACATTTATAACATATCTACAGTGTATATTGACATTTATAACATATCTACAGTGTATATTCACATTTATAACACATATCTACAGTGTATATTGACATTTATAACACATATCTACAGTGCATATTGACATTCATAACACATATCTACAGTGTATATTGACATTTATAACATATCTACAGTGTATATTGACATTTATAACATATCTACAGTGTATATTCACATTTATAACACATATCTACAGTGTATATTGACATTTATAACACATATCTACAGTATATATTGACATTTATAACATATCTACAGTGTATATTGACATTTATAACACATGTCTACAGTGTATATTGAAATTTATAACACATATCTACAGTGTATGTTGACATTTATAACATATCTACAGTGTATATTGACATTTATAACACATATCTACAGTGTATATTGAAATTTTTAACACTTATCTACAGTGTATATTGACATTTATAACATATCTACAGTGTATATTGACATTTATAACACATAGCTACAGTGTATATTGACATTTATAACACATATCTACAGTGTATATTGACATTAATAACACATATCTACAGTGTATATTGACATTTATAACACATATATACAGTGTATATTCACATTTATAACACATATCTACAGTATATACTGAAATTAATAATATCACATCTACAGTATATTGAAATTAATAATAACACGTATTGCGACAGTACATACTGACATTAATAATAACATATCTACAGTATATATTGACAATATTAATAATTTCAACATATATCTACAGTATATATTGACATTAATAGTATATCTACAGTAGATATTGACATTAATAATAATATATCTACAGTATATGTTGACATTAATAATATATCTACAGTATATATTGACATTAATAACATATTTACAGTATATATTGACATTAATAATATATCTCCAGTATATATCGACAATATCAATATTTTAACATATATCTACAGTATATATTGACAATATTAACAATAACACATCTACAGTGTATATATTGACATTAATAATAATAGCATATATATCTACAGTATATATTGACAATAATAATCATAACATATATATATATATATATATATATATATATATATATATATATATATATATATATATAGACATTAATACAAAATTGTATTGACATTGATGATAAAAACACATATATCTAAAGTATATATTGGCATTAATAATTATTATAATAATACATATCTACAGAATATTTTGACAATAATAATCATAACATATATATATATTAATATATATATAGAGAGAGAGAGATAGAGAGAGAGAGAGAGAGAGAGAGAGAGAGAGAGAGAGAGAGAGAGAGAGAGACATTAATAAAAATATATATTGACTTTAATAATAAAAACACATATCTAAAGTATATATTGGCATTAATAATAATTATAATAACACATATCTACAGTATATATTGACATAAATAACATTTTACAGTATATATGGACAATAATAATACTAATAACACATACATCTACAGTATATTTTGACAATAATAATAATACATATCTACAGTACATATTGACATTAATAATAATAATGGTAAAAATAATAATAATACATGTCTACATTATACATTGACATTAATATTAATAACAGTCATAACAATAATTCATATCTACAGTATATATTGACATTAATAATAGTAATAATACATATCCACAGTACATATTGACATTAATATTAATAATAGTAATAATAATAATACATATCTACAGTATATTTTGACATTAATAATCGTAATAATAATAATAATACATATCTACAGTGCATATTGACATTAATATTAATAATAGTAATAATAACAATACATATCTGCAGTACATATTGACATTAATAATAGTAATAATAATAATAATACATATCTACAGCACGATAGACAATAATAATAGTAATAATAATAATAATTAATATCTACAGTATATATATACATTAATAATAGTAATAATAATAATAATAATACATATCTACAGTATATATTGACATAGGTGTGGCTGCACAAACTACCAACTTCTTTCTTACATTTGTGGACCTATAATCATCTGCATGAAACACAACAGACAAACACAACACAATAACTGCATGTGCAACAACAACAATGACCAGTTTACAGCGAGTCCTTAACAAAACATCTTTAATCAGAGGAATTACTTGCTTGGTTTGGTGGATTTATTTCACTGTGTTCGTATGTTTCCAATAAGATTAAGTTGATATTGCCTACCCTTCTTAAGTTAACTTTTTTTTGTGAGTGTGTGTGTGTGTGTGTGTGTGTGTGTGTGTGTGTGTGTGTGTGTGTGTGTGTGTGTGTGTGTGTGTGTGTGTGTGTGTGTGTGTGTGTGTGTGTGTGTGTGTGTGTGTACGTGTATTTTACATACAGTCAACATTTGATGTGTATACAGACACTTATATTTCAGTTTTGATGGATTAATCTGCATTAATTTAGGTACACACCATGTGTTTATTATTGTGGTTGTAGTTTTATTGTGCAGCTGTTTATGAAGTGACAACATTAGAAATTGCTGTGAAAGACTTTATGAGCACTTTTCTAAGTATTTGTATAAATATGCACACTGTATATTATGTCATTTGTTACGTAAGAATACGGTACCATGCCTATGCCTGCTGAATGGCACCAGCTGGGGTCTCTGCAGTTTTTCCTAGATCAGGGGCTGTCGTGAGTTTGATGAAGGAATATATAGATTTTGATTGATTATTTTATCTTTTTGATTGATTGATGAATATGCCGCTTCTTTAAGTTAACGCATGTTTACTACAAGAATCATTTCACGCAGAGGGAATCGTATGCATAATTATTATATTGTTTATTATGATTGTCAGGTTCAAGAAGCAAGGAATTAAACAGAGACAGAATTAAATTTGGCTCATTGAGGTGAGACGTCTGGTCTGTACTCTTGTACGGACTCACCACGCTCTGACAAAAGATTGTACGGCTCCTCTTTTATGTGGACTTTCCCTGATTGCGTGGCAACAGCTGTTTCTAAGGGACGGGGGTCATGAACAGCCATCGCCTTTGATTACAAACAGTTCAAAGAAAACGTCGTAAACAGTTCAACAAAAATGTCGTAAACAGTTCAAAGAAAAGATGCCAGGAAGGGAGTCTGGTCCTGCTTCCTCTCCGCACAAGCGTTGCTATTCAAAGTAGCATTACTGCTAATATGTAGCACCATTTGAAAAGCCACCCGCTAGAGAATAACAAGTGATTTTATATATATATGTACACGTTGTGGGGCGGTATAGCTCGGTTGGTAGAGTGGCCGTGCCAGCAACTTGAGGGTTGCAGGTTCGATTCCCGCTTCCGCCATCCTAGTCACTGCCGTTGTGTCCATGGGCAAGACACTTTACCCGCGTGCTCCCAGTGCCACCCACACTGGTTTAAATGTAACTTAGATATTGGGTTTCACTATGTAAAGCGCTTTGAGTCACTAGAGAAAAACGCTATATAAATATAATTCACTTAACTTCACACGTTAACACACAAACATATATATGTCTGTGTGTGTGTGTGTGTGTGTGTGTGTGTGTGTGTGTGTGTGTGTGTGTGTGTGTGTGTGTATATATATATATATATACTGTATATATATACACACTTACATACATACAAATATACACACATATGAACACACAAATACATATGTATAAACAAATATACGCACACACACATATATATAGATATATATACATATATATATATACATACCTGTATATATATATATATATATATATATATATATATATATATATATATATATATATATATGTATGTATATATATTTGTACACACACATATGTATAAACATAAATATACACACACATATATACACATACACACACACACACACTGAATCTGTGTGCATCAGATGAATCAATTTGTTTCGCCAAGGTGCCGATTCGGTTCAGAATCGATACTTGTTTCAAAACCAAAACTATTTTAACAACATTGAGTGCCAGTTCTATAATATATATATATATATATTAGGGGTGGGCAAATTAATGCGTTAATTATGAGTTAACTCATCAATCTATTAACGCCGACAATTATTTTATCGCACATTTGCGTATGTTGTTTACATGCTTTTAAGATGGCGTCGCCCGGCGCCGAGGGGCTGTTGGTAAAGATGGAACATTTGGCAAAAATACCGGACAGTTCTGCAAATGTCATGGCTGGCTTACAGCGTGGTCACTCCGGGATCACTTACGACCGCCAGACAATTCTGGATGTGGATAGATCGGGCCGTTTTGGACTGAATGACGCGTGCTTGCTAGACCGGCTAGTTAGCATGGGAATACTTTGCCGGCTACATCCAGCGGCCTGTGAAGCAGCGGAGTATATGTGTTGTCTGTCTATTTATCAATAATGCAGACGAGGCGTGTTGGCTGAGTTCTTAACGTTTGTTTTCAGAGCGTGCATATCACAACATACAAGATGCTGTCATGGCGACACAACCTATACCGGGCTACCGCACATGCTCGTCACTCCTGTTGCATGCTGGGTAGGGTAGTTATTTTTTTCCCTGGCTCATAACATCGCAATATAGTACCATGTATATGATGCGTTCAGTTTATTGAAGCACCAAGCAAACAATCGGAAAATTCCCATCATATCAATTCCTAGATATGGTCATAATTATTTTAAGTGCACTACGCATAATAAACACAACATTATTAATATTGCTACTACGGATAATTTGATCAAAAATTCCCTAAAACAGCCCACAACCTATAATATAGGTTTTTTAAACATAGGATCCCTGATAAAAAAAATGTTTCTGCTGTTACCTCAGAAATTGCCTGTTCAGATGTTATGATTGTGGCTCAGAGATTTGTATGTAGATTATATTTATTTTCCATAACAAACAGGATAACTTAAATACCCTGGCAGTGGTAGTAATAAGCTTAAATGTTTGTATTTACATTTTTTGAGTTGATTTTCATAAAATATGTTATTTAACTGCTACTGTTTAACAAGGACTGATTTAAATTGTGTTTGCACAACAAATGTTTTGGCGCTTTTGTTCATGTGGGAGAATATTCCAATAAAGGTGCACTACACACTACTTTTGAATTCATTATTGGGCTTTGCGTATCCAATGCAGTTAATCGCGATTAATCAGAGAAATAGTGCGATTAACTTCAATTAAAATTTTTAATCGTTGCCCAGCCCTAATATATATATATATATATATATATATATAACCTTTTTTTTTTACACCCTTAATACACATACACATTTTTGCTTTATTTCTATTTACATGAATTGATTAATGAAATGGATCTTTGTCATTTCACTTAAAAAGAATGACACGTTTTCACTTTCAGGAGATACCTGTCCAAGTACAGATATAATTAAAGGGATACACAGAACAGGAAGAGTGATGGGTCGTCCCCCAAAAAAGTAGGAAAAAGGTCAACATTGGGGGAGGAGGAAGAGAAAAAAGGAAATACCAACCTAATGTTACTGCAGCCTGGAATACAATGATGTAACACTAGGATATTATTAAAGATAAACATGTGAGATGGCAAAAATGTTTTCGTGCACACTAATAGTTGTCTAACACCGGATAATAAAAATTATATCTGATTTTTACTGTCTTCAGTAGCCTGGAGCTCTGTAAACAAGAGCACTGTAGTTGTTCAATAAGAACATTCATCTCTTCAAAAGAACATTTATTAATGGAATATTTGTGCACACATTATAAAAAAGGTGCTGAGCATATCATATTTCTGAGCGCTTAAATAGAACACCAGCGTTACGTGCAAAATGCTTTTATACGGAGCGACTTTCAGGCTTTAAGAAGGTAGAGGAAATATGTACTTTTCAAACAGTGTATAGTACCATTTTTGATTCATTAGTACCGCAATACTATACTAGTACCGTTATACTGTACAACTCTAGTACATACAAATATGTACATACTAGGGTTGTCTACATACACATACATACATACGTATATATACATACTGTACGTATGCCCTTTGAGACACTTGTCATTAAGGTCTATACAAACATTGACTGATTGATTGACTTACGTATAAATAGATACGTACGTATATATACAGTACATTCATACATGTATACATACATATGTACATACATACATACATGTATATGTACATACATATGTACATACATATACATGTATACGTACATACATACATACATGCATACATATGTATGTACATATATACGTGTATACGTACATACATATACGGGTATACGTACATATATACATATGTATGTACATACATATAAGTGTATACGTACATACATATACATACATACGTACTTACCTATACGTGTATACGTACATACATACATATACGTGTATACGTACATACATGCATACAGTACATATGTACATACATACGTACATACATACTTATGTATGTACGTACATACAT
Source organism: Nerophis ophidion (assembly GCF_033978795.1). Taxonomy (NCBI): domain Eukaryota; kingdom Metazoa; phylum Chordata; class Actinopteri; order Syngnathiformes; family Syngnathidae; genus Nerophis; species Nerophis ophidion. The sequence continues at coordinate 58,689,292 of NC_084619.1, read as the reverse complement.
ACAGTACATATGTACATACATACGTATGTATGTACGTACATACATACAGTACATATCTATGTACATACATACATACATACATACATGCATGCATATGTATGTACATACATATAGTTGTACGTTACATACATTTATATGCAGGCACATACATATACGTGTATATATACATGTACGTGTATACGTACGTACATACATACATATGTATGTACTTACATACATACATATATACGTACATACATGCATACATACATATATGTATGTACGTACATATGTATGTACGTACATACATATACGTGTATATGTACATATATACATACATATGTATGTATGTAGATATATACATACATATGTATGTATGTAGATATATACATACATATGTATAAACCTACATACATATACTTCTATATGAACATACATACATACATACATACATATGTATATACATACAGTACATATATATGTGATTTAGGGCTATATAAGTAAACTTTGATTAATTACTGTATATACATACATACATAAATACATAGGGACGGCGTGTCGCGGTGGGGGAGAGTGGCTGTGCGCAACCCGAGGGTCCCTGGTTCAATCCCCACCAAGTACCAACTTCGTCACGTCCGTTGTGTCCTGAGCAAGACACTTCACCCTTGCTCCTGATGGGTGCTGGTTAGCGCCTGGCATGGCAGCTCCCTCCATCAGTGTGTGAATGTGTGTGTGAATGGGTAAATGTGGAAGTAGTGTCAAAGCGCTTTGAGTACCTTGAAGGTAGAAAAGCGCTATACAAGTACAACCCATTTATCCTTTATTTATACATACATACATACATACATTAATGTACATGCACACTTGTGATTTAGGGGCTACATAAATAAACATACATACATACATACATACATACATACATACACGTATGTAAGTATGCATATACACATACGTTTGTGTACATTTAGTTTGAATACTTTCAGCTTTTTCTCATTAATTCAGATTTTTTTGCTATTTTTTTAATGACATTTTCACTCTTTGTTCTTCCAACAATAGGCTGCAGGCCAACAGAACTCGGTCTGGGGACCACAAATGGCCCCCATGCCGCAGTTTGGATACCCTGTTTAAAGTCTGTCAGCTTTCTCATATTTCATGCTGCTGAGGAATAAACTAGGAAGCCGTAAAAACACACACACACACACACCACAGGAACCTCGTAGGCGTGTTGTAGTGATTTTTGGACGGCCTCGTCTCCCGCTCGCCTCAGCTCTCCTCTTCCTCCCACACAACTTGAACAGCAGCAAAGTACGCTGACCTTTGCCCTGAGCAGCAGCAGCAAACAGGAGCGCCATGCTTTGGTGGAAAGGCATCACTCGGCAGTGGTCAGGATGTGGGGAAACAAATAGTACCAATTACAATGAGCAGGGTGTTGCGTGGACAAGTGACGATACTTGCACGAGGTCTACGTGTAAATGTCCTCGTGCAAGATTGAGTCCATAAAAAGTGCTTTTGGTGCACTGGGGAGTGAAAATGACACCACCAGTTGACTCACTCGGTTACTTGGCACGCTACTAAATACACTCGGGGGGTGTGGCGTCGTAGAACACGTCCACATAAGTCCATGAATACCACACACGTAAACATAAGTCAATATAAATACTGCACACATCAACATAAGTCTATGAATACTGCCTACGTCAACATAAATCCATAAATACTGCACACGTCAACATAAGTCCATAAGTACCGCACACATCAACATGAATCCATAAATACTGCACACGTCAACATAAGTCCATAAATACCGCACACGTCAACATAAGTCCAAAAATACTGCACAAGTCAACAAAAGTCCATAAGTACCGCACACGTAAACATAAGTACTGCACACATCAACATAAGTCCATAAATACCGCATATATGAACATAAGACAGAAAATACTGCACACGTCAACATCAATCCATAAGTACAGCACACGTAAATATAAGTCCATATAAATACTGCACACGTAAACATATGTCCATAAGTACCGCACATGTAAACATAAGTCCATATAAATACTGCACACATCAACATAAGTCCATAAATACTAAACACGTCAACATAAGGTCATAAATACTGCAAACGTCAACATAAGTCCGTAAATACCGCACAAGTCAACATAAGTCCATAAATACTGCCCACGTCAACATAAGTCCATAAATACTGCACACGTCAACATAAGTCCATGAATATTGCACATGTCAACATAAGTCCATAAATACTGCACACGTCAACATAAGTCCATAAATACCGCACACTTCAACATAAGTCCATAAATACTGCACACATCAACATAAGTCCATAAATACCGCCAACGTCAACATAAGTCCAAAAATACTGCACAAGTCAACATAAGTCCATAAGTACCGCACACGTCAATATAAGTCCATATAAATACTGCACACGTAAACATATGTCCATAAGTACTGCACATGTAAACATTAGTTCATATAAATACTGCACACATCAACATAAGTCCATAAATACTAAACACGTCAACATAAGTTCATATATACTGCAAACGTCGACATAAGTCCATAAATACCGCCAACGTCAACATAAGTCCAAAAATACTGCACAAGTCAACATAAGTCCATAAGTACCGCACACGTCAATATAAGTCCATATAAATACTGCACACGTAAACATATGTCCATAAGTACTGCACATGTAAACATTAGTTCATATAAATACTGCACACATCAACTTAAGTCCATAAATACTAAACACGTCAACATAAGTTCATATATACTGCAAACGTCGACATAAGTCCATAAATACCGCACAAGTCAACATAAGTCCACAAATACTGCCCACGTCAACATAAGCCCATAAATACTGCACACGTCAACATAAGTCCATGAATACTGCACACCTCAACATAAGTCCATAAGTACCGCACACGTCAACATAAGTCCATAAATACCACACAAGTCAACATAAGTCCAAAAATACTGCACAAGTCAATATAAGTCCATAAGTACCGCACACGTAGATATAAGTCCATATAAATACAGCACACGTAAACATATGTCCATAAGTACTGCACATGTAAACATTAGTCCATATAAATACTGCACACCTCAACATAAGTCCATAAGTACCGCACACGTCAACATAAGTCCATAAATACCACACAAGTCAACATAAGTCCAAAAATACTGCACAAGTCAATATAAGTCCATAAGTACCGCACACGTAGATATAAGTCCATATAAATACAGCACACGTAAACATATGTCCATAAGTACTGCACATGTAAACATTAGTCCATAAAAATACTGCACACATCAACATAAGTCCATAAATACTAAACACGTGAACATAAGTTCATATATACTGCAAACGTCAACATAAGTCCATGAATACTGCACACGTCAACATAAGTCTATGAATACTGCACACGTCAACATAAGTCAATAAATACCGCACACGTCAACATAAGTCCATAAATACTGCACACGTCAACATAAGTCCATAAATACCGCACACGTCAACATAAGTCCATAAATACTGCACACGTCAACATAAGTCCATAAATACCGCACACGTCAACATAAGTCCATAAATACCGCACACGTCAACATAAGTCCATAAATACTGCACACGTCAACATATGTCTATAAGTACCGCACACGTAAACGTAAGTCCATATAAGTACTGCACACATCAACATAAGTTCATGAATACTGCACATGCCAACATAAGTCCATAAATACTGCACACGTCAACATAAGTCCATAAATACTGCACACGTCAACATAAGTCCATAAATACTGCACATGTCAACATAAGTCCATAAATACTGCACATGCCAACATAAGTCCATAAATATTGCACACGTCAACATAACTCCATAAGTACCACACACGTCAACATAAGTCCATAAATACTGCACACATCAACCTAAGTCCATAAATACCGCACACATCAACATAAGTCCATAAGTACCGCACACATAAACATAAGTCCATGTAAATACTGCACACATCAACACAAGTCCATAAATATTGCACACGTCAACATAAGTCCATCATATGTTTTTTTTTTTTGGGAAACTGAATTTAATATGGAAAAACATGAAAAAAAAAGTATTTACTGCACACATTAACATAACTCCATAAATACTGCACACATCTACAGAAGTCCATAAATATTGCACACGTCAACATAAGTCCATCATATGTTATTTTTTTTTTGTAAACTGAATTTAATATGGAAAAACATGAAAAAAAAAGTATTTACTGCACACATCAACATAACTCCATAAATACTGGACACATCTACAGAAGTCCATAAATACCACACACGTCAACATAAGTCCATTAATACTACACACGTCAACATAAGTCCATAAATACCGCACACATCAACATAAATCCAGAAATACTGCACACATCAACATAAGTCTATAAATACTGCACACATCAAGATAAGTCCATAAATACTGCACATGTCAACATAAGTCCATAAATACCGCACATCCGTCACCATCAGGCTGGAGACATATCTTCAACTACCTCTGCAGAGGACACTTGTGGCTTCTATAACAGAGTATTTATTTCTTCCAAACTCAGTCAAAAGAACTACACAGTAGGTCGATACGGATGCATGGCTAGATGGGTATGTAGGTGGTGTAGGGGTAGTGTGTTCAAATAGGTGGATAGATGCGGATATAATGACTAGATGACTATGTGTAGTTAGATGGATTGAACAGAGATGGATAGATGGGTTTGTGTGTAGGTGGATAGATGCGTATGTAGGTAGACTAAATGGGTATGCAAGTAGATGGATACAAAAGTCGGTGGACAGATAAGTATTGGGTATGTAGATAAATTAATAGATGGGTAAATTAGGAGATGGATATGTAAGTGGGATGGATACTTAAAGTTGTATGTGGATGAAGTAGATGGGTATACATAATTAGGTGGATAGATGGGTATGAAGGGAGGTAGATACATGGGTACATAGGTAGATATATAGATGGGTATGTAAATAGGTAGATTTATAAGTAGGTGGATAGATGGTATGCAGGTGGATGAAATCAATGGGTATGCAAGTAGATGGATACATAATTAGGTGGAAAGACGGGTGTGTCGATAGATGAATAGATGGGTAAGTCAGATGGATATATTGGTAGTTTGATAGATAGTATGTAGGGAGGTGGACACATGGGTATGTAGGTAAATGAATAGATGGGTATGTAAATAGGTGGATTTGTAAGTAGGTGGATAGATGGTATGTAGGTGGATGAAATAGATGGGTATGCAAGTAGATGGATAAATAATTAAGTGGACAGATGGGTATGTATGTAGAAAAATAGAATGATATGAGAGTAGATGGATACATACGTTGGTGGATAGATGGGTATGTAGATAGATGAATAGATGGGTATGCAAGTAGATGGATACATAATTAGGTGGAAAGACGAGTGTGTAGATGGATGAATAGATGGGTATGTAAATAGATGGATTTATAAGTAGGTGGATAGATGGTTTGTACTATACAGTAGGTGGATGAAATAGATGGGTATGCAAGTAGATGATAAATAATTAGGTGGACAGATGGGTATATATTTCGAAAAATAGAATGGTATGAGAGTAGATGGATACATACGTTGGTGGACAGATGGGTTTGTAGATAGATGAATAGATGGGTATGCAAGTAGATGGATACATAATTAGGTGGGAAGACGGGTGTGTAGATAGCTGAATAGATGGGTATGCAAGTAGATGGATACATAATTAGGTGGGAAGACGGGTGTGTAGATAGCTGAATAGATGGGTAAGTTAGATGGATATATTAGTAGTTTGATAGATGGTATGTATAGGGAGGTGGACACATGGGTATGTTGGTAGATTAATAGATGGGTATGTAAAAAGGGGGATTCATAAGTAGGTGGATAGATGTATGTACTGTAGGTGGATAAAATAGATGGGTATGCAAGTAGATGGATAAATAATCAGGTGGACAGATGGGTATGTAGGTAGGTGGATAGATGGGTATGTAGGTAGAAAAATAGAATGATATGAGAGTAAATGAATACATATGTTGGTGGGGAGATGGGTATGTAGATAGATGAATAGATGTGTATGTATGTAGATTAAATATATGAGTATGTAGGGCGGTGGATAGATGGGTATGTAAGAGGATGAAATAGATGGGTATGGACGTTGATTGATACATAAATAGATCGACGGGTATGTATGTCGGTGGATTGATGAAATAGATGGTTATGTAGGTGGATGGAATAGATGGAATATGGAAGTAGATGGATACATAATTAAGTGGACAGATGGGTATGTAGGTAGGTGGATAAATGGGTATGTAAATAAATAAATAAATGGGTTGTACTTCTATAGCGCTTTTCTACCTTCAAGGTACTCAAAGCGCTTTGACACTACTTCCACATTTACCCATTCACACACACATTCAAACACTGATGGAGGGAGCTGCCATGCAAGGCGCCAACCAGCACCCATCAGGAGCAAGGGTGAAGTGTCTTGCTCAGGACACAACGGACGTGACGAGGTTGGTACTAGGTGGGATTTGAACCAGGGACCCTCGGGTTGCGCACGGCCACTCTCCCACTGCGCCACGCCGTCGTATGTAGGTAGAAAAATAGAATGATATGAAGAGTAGATGGATAGATACGTTGGTGGACAGAGGGGTAAGTAGATAGATGTGTTTGTATGTAGATTAAATATATGAATATGTAGGGCGGTAGATAGATGGGTATGTAGGTGGATGAAATAGATGGGTATGGACGTTGATGGATACATAAGTAGGTGGACAGATGGGTATGTAGGTCGGTGGATAGGTGGGAATGAAATAGATGGGTATGGAAGTAGATGACTAAGTAGGTAGAGGGATAGATTTGAAGTTAAAATAAGAACATCAGGTCCATGCTGGTCCGATTTTAATGAAACGTTTATCACCGTTAAGTGAAATGTGTTTATGGTAAGAGCATCTTGCGAAGCAGGAAAAAGGTAGAAGAAAGTTCTTTTATAAAGAACGTGAGAAAGAGGCTCGGATCTTCATGGCTCAATCGCTCCTCATCGAGGCGTCCTCTCCGCGACCCTCATCATCACAGCCCAGCGGCGCACGCCAGCGTTTTCCCAAAAAGGCAAAGACTTTGAGGCTAAAAAAACAAGGCGTAGGACGTGGACAGATTTTGAAGTGTCGCAAGTCGGGCCTGACGGCCTAAATGGATGTGTGGGGGCATACGGTCCAAATGGGCTGTCAGAGTAAGCAGGGAGAAGATGGATGAGAGGAAGCGCGCGCGGGGAATACCAGCACATGATGGACTGATGCTGAGACTTCTCCCCCACGTACCTTAGTACTTCTGTGAATTTTCTGTCTGCTACCTCATCTTGGACCTACATCATTTACCTACCTACAGCTACCCATCTGATCTACCTATCTAAATATAGCATGTCAGTCTTAAACCCCAGTAGAAATAACAATAACATTGCAAACACAACATGACAACACAACAAACACACAAAGAGCAGCTTCCTGTAAGCAAGTGTCTCTGATCATTTCAGTGTCAAAACATATGCATAATGACAGGGGATGGACAGGACAGGAGGGTTGATGGGTCGCCACGATTTAGTTGAGAAATTGCCACAGTCTAAGAAGTGCCTGCACCCTTGCCTATCCAATCAATCATGACGGGCCGCCCTTGGTACCCTGAACAGTTGCCCTCACCTTCTGAATTAGTTGATCCAGCAGATGCCCTGTCATCGTAGCTCCAAATAGGTAGAACAACTTCGATGTCCTCAACAGAAAGAATCGCCTTGCTCAGGACCCTCCACTTCTCCCACTTGTCCATCATGTATCCAGCAACAAATGTTCCGTCAGGACAGAGAAGTTCCCTCGAACCAGAGCTTCTCGCCGAGAAAGTCTTGTCAATTTCATTGAAACCAGTCAATTAATTTAGGCTTCTGGCGAAATGAATCCTGTGCTGATCATATTGCCTGCCCCCGCATCATTGTGGAGCAGTCGCTGGAGTGGAACTCCCCTCTCTACATCACCTTCAAAGAGCATGGGAAGGCATTTGACAGCATGGACAGAGAGATGCTTTGGGAACTGTACAGAGTCCGAAAGAAGAGAAACCTCCTAAAATGCATTCCACCAAGACATGAGATGGAGGATTGCAGACGCCGAACTGCTGTCCGAAAGCTTTGAGGTGAAGACCGGAGCCGGTAAGGGTTCAACTCTCCCCTTTATATCAGTTTCAAGGATTATAAGAAAGCATTAGACCAGTGGTTCTTAACCTGGGTTCGATCGAACCCCTATGGGTTCGGTGAGTCAGCCTCAGGGGTTTGGCTGAGCCTCCGCCGCAGCGGTCAAGGCACACCAGACTCATGAATTGATTAACGTGCACCCCGACTTAATTAAACAAGTTGAAAAACTTATTCGGGTGTTACCATTTAGTGGTCAGTTGTACGGAATATGTACTGAACTGTGCAATCTACTAATAAAAGTCTCATTCAATCAATCGGGTAAATAAAAACTTCTCCCTATCGGCGTATCTGTACTGTAAAGTTAAAATTTGAATGACAATAAAAAGGAAGTCTAAGTATTATGGATACACCCAAACAATGTTCCCTCTAATTTTCCATCTGATTTGCAAGTGTGTAATTTGTTGTGAGTCCATGTACTGTGTTGGATTTGTTCTTTAAACAAGGTGATGTTCATGCACGGTTCATATTGTGCATTAGTAAGAAAAACAACAACATAACTTTGTCTTGAATTTGAAAAAAAGATATATATATATTTTTCACTAAAGAAGGGTTTGGTGAATGTGCATATGAAACTGGTGGGGTTCGGTACCTCCAACAAGGTTAAGAACCACTGCATTAGACAGTGTGGACAGAGAGGTGCTATGAGAACTGTACAGAGTCCCAAAGAAGAGCAACCTCCTCAATTGTCTCTAACAAGACATGAGCTGTCTGAAAACTTTGAGGTCAAGACCGCGGTACAGTAGGGGTGCAACTGCCCCTACTACATCAACTTCTAAGATCATGAGAAGGTATTCGACAGTGTGGACAGAAAGATGCTGTGGAAACTGCTGAGGCACTACGAAGTCCCATAGAAGGTCATCCTCCTTATCAAATGCACCTACCAAGACATGGGCTGCAGGCTTGCCCACACCGGCCAGCTGTCAGAAAGCTTTGAGATGAAGACTGCAGTCCGGCAAAGTTGCAACTCCCCCTTTGACATCAACTTCAAAGATCATTAGAAGGCATTTAACAGTGTGGACAAAGAGATGCTGTGGAACTGCTAAGCACTATGGAGTCCCAAAGAAGATCAACCTCTCTATCAAATGCATCTAAACAAGACTTGGGTTGCAGGATTGCCCACACCGGTCAGCTGTCCGAAAGCTTTAAGGTGAAGACCGGAGTCTGGCTGGGTTGCAACTCCCCCTTTGACATCAAATTCAAAGATCATTAGAGGGCATTTGACAGTGTGGACAGAGAGATACTGTGGAAACTGCTGAGGCACTATGGAGTCCAATAGAAGATCAACCTCTCTATCAAATGCATCTACCAAGATCATGAGAAGGCACTTGACAGTGTGGAGAGAGAGATGCTGTGGAAACTGCTGAGGCACTGGATTCCCATAGACTCCAGTGCCTTAGCACTGGAGTCTATGGGACTATCAAATGCATCGCTATCAAATGCATCAACCAAGACTTGGGCTCTAGGATTGCCCACACCAGCCAGCTGTACGAAAGCTTTGAGGTGAAGATCGCATTCCAACAGAGTTGCAACTCCCCTTTTGACATCAACTTCAAAGATCATTAGAAGGCATTTGACAGTGTAGAGAGCGATGCTGTGAAAACTGCTGAGGCACCTACCAGGACTTGGGCTGCAGGATTGCTCACACCAGCCAGCTGTCCGAAAGCTTTGAGGTGAAGACCGGATTCCGACACAGTTGCAACTCCCCTTTTGATATCAACTTCAAAGATCATTAGAAGGCATTTGACAGTGTAAAGAGAGATCCTGTGGGAACTGCTGAGGCACCTACCAAGACTTGGGCTCCAGGATTGAGGCACTATGGAGTCCCATAGAAGATCAACCTCTCTATCAAATGCGTGTAAACAAAACTTGGGTTGCAGGATTGCCCACACGAGCCAGCTGTCCGAAAGCTTTGAGGTGAAGACCGGAGTCTGGCAGGGTTGCCTACTGTCGCCGTTCCTCTTCCTTCTGGTCATCGACTGGATCATGAAGACCACTACCTCAGGCAGAAAGAATGGTATCCTTTGGACACTGTAGATGCAGCCAGAAGACCGGGTGCTCCTGTCACACAACCACAGCCAGATGCAGGACAAGACCACATCACCCAAGACAAAGCTCTCAATCGACAGGAAGAAGACAAAGCGAGTGAAAATCAACACCACTGCCAACATACCAGTCCCAGTCAGTGTAGAGGCAGGCCTTGCAATAGCTGACGGCGAGACACTGTGGCGGAGTTAAAGAAACATGTGACCAACTGGACCGGAACGGCGAATAGTCGTTGATGGCTTTTGCTCCACTTGGAGCGTAGGGCATAGAAAGATAGTCAATCAATTTAATGTTTTGTTTTTGAGAACAGTGCAGAAGTTGAGACAAGTCGAAACAAAGAGGCAAAGCAGGGAAAAATAAGGAGGAGGGAAGGGAAGCGTCCGCCTTCGTTGAGAGCTAGATCGAGAGCGCCAGGTTTATGGAGTTTTAAACCCCTGGCTTAGCCCGTTTGCTGCATAAACACGAAACGATCGAGCTTACAACTCCCATGTCGGTTCCTGACTGACAGATAACTGGCAGAGCTTTATTTTAAGACGTGTAGTGAAGCCTGTTTCATTTTATTTAAAAAGTGGTATACATAAGGCAGGTCAGAGGTACGATTAAGTCCAGGGGGAAAAGGATTCATGAAAAGCTTAGGATTGAAAAGCAGGTGAAAAAGATTATTTGTATCGTGTGTGGTGTTCAGGGACAGCCTGGAAGGACGCTTATTAATACTGCATTAAATAGGGCATGGAGTGCGTAAAAGTCACATGTCGGAGTGATACAACTCATCTTTTTTTTTGCAAAAATGTAAGCTTGAAATGAAAGCTGCATTGTGTAGTTGACACACATCCCATCACGTCTTTTATGCAAACAACCAAACGCACAGAGTGGAGCGTCGCTGCCAGGGTGTGTTGTCTGCTACACTTGTCTGTGTTAGCTGGGACTGTTACGTAAGTAGGAGGCAGAACACACCACACACACACACACACACACACACACACACACACACACACACACACACAACGCACCTGTGCACACTGTGCGGGACACGACGCGAGCAACCGCACTTCCTGAAACACAGCATGAAGTCAAGGCAGGGTGACATTTCGCTCGCAATGTTAGGGCGCCGGCGGCAGCGGAGGGGAGAAATACACACGTTACGTTTGCATCACGCGTGTCTGTAGAGCAACAAATACATCTAATATGGCTCCTTGTCATAACAAGTGTGCACTACGGCAGCCTTGGGCTGATCCAGGTCTTACTAATGCCCACAAATACTACGCTAGGGATGCATGATAACCAATAATTTCCAGACCTTTAGAACTGATAACCGATTCCAGATATATGTATATATATATATATATATATATATATATATATATATATATATATATATACACACAAACATATACTGTATATATACAGTATGTATATACCTATTCGTATATACATACATACATATATGTATATACATACATATACACACATATATATATACATATAAACACGTACATAAATATACATGTATACATACATATATATATACATACAAACATACATACATGTATATATATATATATATATATATATATATATTAGGGGTGTGGGGAAAAATCGATTCGAATACGAATCGAATCGATTGAAATATTTAAAAAAATTAAAAAATATTTTTTTTATTTAATTTTTTTTTTTTTTTTTTAAATCAATCCAACAAACCACTACACAGCAATACCATAAAAATGCAATCCAATTCCAAAAGCAAACCTGACCCAGCAACACTCAGAACTGCAATAAACAGAGCAATTGAGAGGAGACACAAACACGACACAGAACAAACTAAAAGTAATGAAACAAAAATTAATATCAACAACAATATCAATATTAATTATAATTTCAGCATAGCAGTGATTAAAAATCCCTCAATGACATTATCATTAGACATCTATAAAAATAAAAAAAAAGTGTCACAGTGGCTTACACTTGCATCGCATCTCATAAGCATGACAACACACTGTGTCCAATGTTTTCACAAAGATAAAATAAGTCATATTTTTGGTTCGTTTAATAGTTAAAACAAATTTACATTATTGCAATCAGTTGATAAAACATTGTCCTTTACAATTATAAAAGCTTTTTACAAAAATCTACTACTCTGCTTGCATGTCAGCAGACTGGGGTAGATCCTGCTGAAATCCTATGTATTGAATGAATACAGAATCCTTTTAAATCGGGGGGAAAAAAAATTGTTTTTGAATCGAGAATCGAATCGAATCGAAAAAAATCGATACATTATCGAATCGTGACCCCAAGAATCGATATTGAATCGAATCGTGGGACACCCAAAGATTCACAGCCCTAATATATATATATATTTATATATATATATATTTATATATATATATATATATATATATATATATATATATATATATAGACGCATATACCTGTAAACGTACACATACCTATGTGTATACGCGTACACATATACCTATACACACACACATGCGTATACACATATACCTGTATACATACACCTATACATATATACGTATACACATATATGTATACACAAATACTTAAACACAGATGTATACACTTAAACGTAAACGCATACACATTTGTATATATATATACATGTAAACATATACACATATACATATACACATGTATGTACACGTATACACATACGTATACACATATACAGTACATACACGTTTACACGTACATATACACGTACGTATATGCATATACACATTCTTATACACATAAATGATGTGTATAAGTATGTGTATACGTATACACATAAAGTATGTGTATACGTATACACAAATACACATTACATATACACATAGGTACTGTATACACATACGTATACACATACGTATACACATATATACATGCGTACACACATACGTATACACTTATATACATATATGTATATGTAAATACATATACATATTGTAAACCCTAGGTCTTAGCTTAGCAGCCCAGGCAGTGTCGTACTGCTTCTGTAAATCTTCACAATGGTGAATGCTAAGAGGACTCATCAGATATTACGGTGTTGAACTTTGTGTTTTTCGAGGGAACGGTCTTCTGACACTTTTAAAAAAAAAATTCCTATTCAATACAACAGTACAGTAATTTGACAATGAGGTCCAAGTATGTGCTTCCACTGCCATCCAGTCTGTGTGTTATAAAACGAGTAAAACATCAATGCAGTATTTGTTTTCCAAGTTCTGCTAAAATCCTGTGCTTTTTGAAGTTCATGTTACAAGGAACTGGTTGATTCAAAATAAGCCTCACAACTTTTGAAGGCATGGAGGGACTGCAAATGCTACAGGCTGGACTTCACGCTTCAGGATAAACAGACACTGGAGCCGTTTGTTCTTCAAGCTTGTTCAACCTCTCAAATATTCCCAGAAGGCCTGCATAACGCATATTCCAGGACCTGAACACAACATCCAACAGGAACCAAGGTTTTGGGATCGAACAGGAATCAGCTGAAAACTGTATCACGATTTAGGTGTTTTATATCGATCGATGTCGATAACTCTTGATTTTTTTTTCACAATAAGATGTTAAAGTGGAGGAATATGTAACAAATGCTTCATAAAGTGTAAGAAATTAGTGCAAAGTGTGAAAATGTAAATGTAGAGAGACCTGACAAGAACTATTTTCTGCAGGTTTGGTGCCAGGAAGGTACAGCTGTGCTCTAAAGGGTGAGCGCGGCAAAAATGATTGGTCTGAAAATGACTTCCACTTTCTTCTGACAAAGAAGAAAAAATAAAATATCGAACGCTTTCTTTTATTGCTATACATTACGTGTCTACCGCCATAAACCATGTATTGTTATCTGTCACGCCTGTAAGATTATGTTTTAGTTTTTGCCATGTTTGGTCAAGTTATGTTTAGTTTTTTGGACATTTAGTTCTGTCTTGGCACTTCCGGGTTTGTTTTCGTCTCCATGACAACTCATTAGTTTTTCACCTGTCGTGTCACGCCCCTGTCCTCAGTTATCATTGGTATTATTTAAACCGGTAGTTGCCAAGTGTTCAGGCTGGCATCTTCACACACCCTACCTATGCTGTTCCGACCGTCATGCCCTCGTTCACAGTTTCTTGTCATGTAAGTTTTGTTTATAGTTCATAGTCAATTGCCTTTGTGCTAAGTCTTTTTTGTTTATGTCCATTATTCATGCCATCGAGCAAGTGTTTTGGTTTCCTGTTTGTGTCTCATAGCCTAGATTATTATCCGCCATTTTTCCCTGTTTTGTATTATAGTGTATAAATAAATAAAAAAATGTACTCACATTCACGTCTCGCTCGTGCAAATCATCTTCTGCGTCAAAGAAACAACCTCAATCCAAGCCCAAGTTTGACAATATCGGTTTAATCACCCAGCAATCCTCTACTCCGACTCAGAAAAACAAACGGTCAGTTCGGGTTTTGGTCCACGATTTGCATTTTCAACCAGATTGAAACATGTTTAATGCACCCTAAGATTGTATTGTTAAAATAAAGCCAATATTGAAATTTTTGCGGTCACATTTATTTAGAAAAGTATCAAAGAGAACCAGTTTCGATTCAGTTGTACCGGGAAAAGGTACTGTATCGGTTCAAATGTGTGAAAGGCACCCATCTCTAACTGCATGTGGGTTTTCTGGCAAAAGTGGACACGGGTTTATAGTTCTTGGAACTGGTCTGCATTTCCTGTTGGAGCACTTTTAAGGACAGTAGGCTCACGGTGTACGATTGGTGATGGTTTGTTTGCAACATACCGATGAAATGTAGGCAGCGGTGTGCAAGCCCTTCTCTGCTGGCCTAACAAAACCAGAAATCATAATCATAATTAAATATAAAAGTAATTTTTGATTTACTTTCCCTAAATATCTAAAAGTATTCATAATCTCTTCGTGTTATATTATGCTCCTTCCAGCGCTGTTTTTAGGTTATAGAGTTTTTAATCCAATCAGAATTCAGGTAGCTTATGTTGCCATGCTGTACCAAATCTGCCAGAGACCTTCAGATTCAGCAATGCAGCTAACGGGCACATACAGTGACAGACTACATAAAAATTGCATTTTGTTATTTTAACAAAAAATCTTAGGTTACGTTAAACATGTTTCTTATTTCACTTAAGTCCTTAAATAAAATAGTGAACATACAAGACAACTGGTCTTTTAGTACTAAGTAAACAAACAAAGGCTCTTAATTAGTCTGCTAACGTATGAGGTAGCATATTGTGTCATTTATCATTCTATTTTTTTGTCAAAATTATTAAGGACAAGTGTTAAAATGTAATAATCACTAACTCTTCTGTTGTTTGGATACTATACATTAGTTTTGGATGATACCACAAATTTGGGTATCAATCCGATACCAAGTGGTTACAGGATCATACATTGGTCATATTCAAAGTCCTCATGCGTCCAGGGACGTATTTCCTGAGTTTATAAATATAATATAAATTTTTTTAAAACGAAAGAAAATTATGTGATGCCAAAAAATATCGACGTAATCATAGTAGTATCGACGAGATACGTGCCTGTACTTGATATCATTACAGTGGATGTCAGGTGTAGATCCACCCATGGCGTTTGTTTACATTTTGACGCTGGTGAGCTACGGTGTGTACTAAATCACGTTTAGCTATTCTTCGTCATGCAAGGATGATACTTGTAAGAAACGTACTTTATTTGTCGCCATGGAGACCAGGATGCGTGATTTAGAAGTAGCTAAAACACTGCCGACGGCGGATGGACGTTAGCTGCTAGCTAACTAGCTAGCCATGTCTAAAAGCAACTCTTCTTTGGGGTGTTTCAGTGTTATAACTTCACCTTTATCGTTAGTTTTCAAGCCAAAATGCACCCGTCCTCCCTTTTCCGTCTCCACACTGTGTTTGCTTGTAAGTATTCTGTGACTGTGCGCTGCCGAACATGCTCCTCCGAAAATGATTCATTAGTATCGCGGTACTACAATAACACCGGTGTACCGTACAACCCTACCCGCCATGAATGTATGGCTGCTTGTGCGATCGATCAGAACTGTTAGTTAAATTCTGCTAGTCTTAGAGTCCTTCAGTTCTGTTTTTTTTACCTGCCTCTTTTGTTTGGGACACACCTGTATCTAATCAAGACACTACTATTTAAGTTTACCTTTGTTGATCACTCGTTCTGGCTTCATTTTTTGCGTCACACCTTTGCCCAGGAAGTTTTGTTCCATGCTCTAGTCCGTGCTAAGTTATAGCCTTAGCTTCCGGTGCGCTCGGCACCTTGTTCCGTCGGTTTGTTTTCCGTTTAATACCTGTTTGTGTTCGGTAAAGATTAATATAAGTTGTTACCTGCAAGTCCTATCCGGAGTCGTCCTCTTGCTTCCTGGGAGAACAACCCCCGCATCACCATGCGGCCCGGTCGTGACAAAAATACATTTTCTCTTTTACCAATATTTGAAACACGAAAACAAAAGTAACCCAAATTTATGGGCCAAAGCTTAAAAATCACTTAGGCATCTTCAGAATGGATCTATCATTTAAAAAGGTTTCCCTCATACCGTCAGAAGTCCCCTAAAGGTGACTGTGTAAACAAAGCGATGTCCCCAGTAATTCAGCATTTCCAGAACACACACACACATGCTTGTTATCACTAGGGACCAAGTTTTGATCATGACTTGTGGGGACCACCCTTTCTACAGGTTGTGGAGGCATAGAAAAAAAATGAGGTAAAATGGCCACTGCCCAGTTAGCTCATACACGTCTTTAAATCTCTGGATTGAGGAAGTAATGTGCTGATCATACTTAGTGGGGACCCTGGGGAAAAAGAGTTAATATGGTTCATGGGGACCATCCATCCATTTTCTGCCGCTTATTCCCTTTGGGGTCGCTGGTGCCTATCTCAGCTACAATCGGACGCAAGGCGGTGTACACCCTGGACGTGTGCTTAATTCACACAAATGTGTACGTGACTACTGAGGACCATTTAAAAAAAAAAAAAGTTCAAATTATATGTTGAACATGTTTACTTTTAAGTAAACATGTTTTATGAGGCCAAAACTTAAAAATCACTTAGGCCTCTTCAGAATGGATCTGACTATCATTTAAAAGGGTTTCCCTTTAGGGGACCTGTTTTTTCTGGTCCCCATACCGTCAGAAGTCCCCTAAAGGCCTACTGAAATGAGATTTTCTTATTTAAACGGGGATAGCAGGTCCATTCTATGTGTCATACTTGATCATTTCGCGATATTGCCATATTTTTGATGAAAGGATCTAGTAGAGCACATCGATGATAAAGTTTGCAACTTTTGGTCACTAATAAAAAAGCCTTGCCTGTACCGGAAGTAGCAGACGATGTGCGCGTGACGTCACGGGTTGTGGAGCTCCTCACATCTGAACATTGTTTACAATCCTGGCCACCAGCAGCGAGAGCGATTCGGACCAAGAAAGTGACGATTTCCCCATTAATTTGAGCGAGGATGAAAGATTTGTGGATGAGGAAAGTGAGAGTGAAGGACTAAAAAAAAAAAAAAAAAAAGACTATACAGTGGGAGCTATTCAGATGTTATTAGATCAATTTACTAGGATCATTCTGGAAAATCCCTTATCTGCTTATTGTGTTACTAGTGTTTTAGTGAGATTATATGGTCGTACCTGTACAACCTGTCGGTCGGCCCCACACCTTTCTTCAGCACCAGTCGACGGGTGGTGGCGATACCCATCTCTGCCCTTCGCTAGGGACCCTCTTCGAAACACGATCTTTTGAAATGATCGCTGCATAATACACTGTACTTTGTGTGTGTGGTCCAATCCAACCGTGTTCGCTTGACCGCTCTGTTCCATAGTAAAGCTTCACCGTCCTCTTTCGGGAATGTAATC
The DNA here is from genome assembly GCF_033978795.1 of Nerophis ophidion. Taxonomy (NCBI): domain Eukaryota; kingdom Metazoa; phylum Chordata; class Actinopteri; order Syngnathiformes; family Syngnathidae; genus Nerophis; species Nerophis ophidion. The sequence continues at coordinate 58,671,130 of NC_084619.1, read as the reverse complement.
AATGAAACACCGGCTGTGTATGTGTTGCTAAAGGCGGCCGCACCTACAGCTTTCTTCTTTGATGTCTCCATTGTTCATTGAACAAATTGCGCACACACACACACACACACACACACACACACACACACCAAGCCACAAGGCTTTATAAACAGCACACTCTCCTCTCTCGTTCACTTCCTGTTAGTCCATCTACCTGCGTGTTGTTTCTTTGCTTGGGTGGGCTCTGACTCCTCCGTGGGCTCTGACTCCTCCTCCTCTCCTCCCTCCTCCTCTCCTCCCGTCCCTCTCGCAGTGGCGTGCTCGGCAGCGACGTGTGCCGGAGACCAGTTGCAGTTGGCTTCCTGCCTGTTGACATGCGCCGGGAGGAAAGGCTGTGAACACGAGTTCATGCTGATGAAATTGATCTGCTCAGGTAGGAAACTTGATCGACTTTCTTAAGCTTGTTTATGACGCCACGCAGAAGTTTCCACACATCCATCTCTGGTGAAATGATGGTTTGGTGAACTGTGTTTTGTACTGGTCGATGTCAATAATTATTATTTTTTTGAATACTTTATTAAAGTGGTTTAACAAAATGATACATCTCTTCCTTGCACATTGCGCCATTTTACCGTCAGAAATAAACAATAGTTAATACGGCTGTGGGGACCACACGATTCCATTCGGAATCGATGACCGATTCAAAATCAATACTTTTTTGGTAACATTGGATGCCAGTTCTATGATTGACTACATTTCTCCATAAAATAGATCAACAGCTCTTATCAATTGTTGTATGACTTAAAAGAAAACTGGTTGTGTTTGATAAAATTCTACCCCAAAATTTTCTAAACTTGCTGGACATGACAAATTTGGAGGATTTATCTTTTTTATTCTTTTAGCCAAATTTTGATCTTTTTTTTTTTTTTTTTTTTTTTTACCCGATTAAGAGAAAAATACGAATTAATTCATTTGTAAAAAATAAAAATAAAAATGATACCTTTGGTAATGATAGTGAATGTCATTAATTTACAGAAGATAAAAAAAATCAATATTAGTAGTACAATAGCAACAAATAGATGGATATATAGAAGTATAGAGGGATGGCGTGTGTACCTTTGCTAATCATATATATCCGTGGTCACCAACCTTTTCGAGCCCAAGATCCCTGGTCTCAACCAAAAACCAAAGCAAGAACTACCAATGCCTAAACAAGCGTGTATGTATGTAAATATATACTGTATACACACACACACATATATATATATATATATATATATACATGTGTATATATATATATATATATATATATATATATATATATATATATATATATATATATATATATATATATATATATATATATATATGTGTATATATATATATATATATTCATATACACACACCCCTATAGATGTATATATACACATATATATACAAATTAATACATATACATACATATGTACACAAACATATATATATATATATATATATATATATATATATATATATATAGAAACATACAAATATATGTTCATATATGCTACATACATATATATAGGTTTGAAAAAATGACATACATACATATTTATATATATACACACATGAATATTTACACTTATATACATATACATATATATATATATATATAAATATATATATATATACACATACATATATAAACATACATACACATATATACATATGTATGTATACACATATATACATACATATGCATACACACACACACACACACACACACATATATATATACACACAAAATGTATGTATACATATGTACAGTATGTATACATGTATATATATATACATATATACACATATATACATATATGCACATATATCAATCAATCAATGATTATTTATATAGCCCTAAATCACTAGTGTCTCAAAGGGCTGCACAAACCACAACACAAACCACAACGACATCCTCGGTAGAGCCCACATAAGGGCAAGGAAAACTCACACCCAGTGGGACTCACACCCAGTGGTTATACACATATATATATATACGTGTATATACACAAATATATTTATATATATACATATACATATATATACATATGTATACATAAATAAAAATATACATACACATATATATACATGTACATACACATATACATACATATGTATACATACTGTATACACATATACATACATGTAAAGACATACATATAGATACATATACACACACATACATATACAAATATACACACATTATATACACATGTACACACACACACACACACACACACACACATGTCCATACATAGACACACACAATACATGTATGTATACATATATATATATATACACATATATATATATATGTATATATATATATATATATATATATATATATATATATTTATGTATGTATTTATGTGTATATATTTATCTATTTATATATATAAAACCTGTCATCAAGTCCACTTTTCCCCCATACACACAGCGTGCCGGCTTAGTCACATAATATGCGCGGCTTTTACAAACACGCATTTGTGAATGCAAAGCATACTTGGTCAACAGCCATACAGGTCACACTGAGGGCGGCCGTATAAACAACTTTAACACTGTTACAAATATGCTTCACCCTGTGAACCCACACCAAACAAGAATGACAAACACATTCGGGAGAACATCCGCACCATAACACAACATAAACACAACAGAACAAATACACAGAACCCCTTGCAGCACTAATTCTTCCGGGACGCTACAATATACACCCCCGCTACCACCTTTTCAGTGTCTTGCTTTTTTCCTTTTTTTTAAAACTATTTGCATTACGGCCGTCAGCGACCAAAAAATCCATAAATTAGCTGCACTGTTTCTTTTAGGCCACAGGGTTCAAAGCACAGGAAAGTAGTAGCGGCGTATTGTTTGGAATTTTCAGTATTTTCCCAGTGAAACTCCTGGGACTGAGCTGAACGTTTCATTGCAGTAAAATACAAGGTCTTTGTTTATACAGTACTGCCAGTACTAAGACTATTACCCTCAAATCTGCTGACGGTTTTCAGAGTGCAGCAAATGTTTGAAAGCGTTTGAAAATCTTTGTTAGAGAGCATTCTTGTACATCAAATTAATTTCGTCAGCGCCAAACCATCAATTTTACACGCATATTTTCAAATTTTTGAATATTCAAGGCCAATTCAATATTTTTGTTCTTAATGTTTTGAACCACTTTTCTGATCATTGGTGCTTACTGAGCACACGGGACAGCTGTTTGGAGCTCAGTAGTTTTCTTTCAATGCTTTAATCAGAATCAGAAGAGTTTTTGTTGCCATTGTTTGAGAACGGGTTTACAAACCAGGAATTTTACTTGGCGCAATCGTGCAACATAATACACAGAATGGGTTATAAAATGAGCTGTAACTGAGCTATCAGATCTTCCTCTAAATCAGGAAAAAAAACGAAGGTGTTTTTTTAACTGGAAAAATTCCAGGTTTTCCCGAAATTCCAGGAATTCTGTAATACCATTTCTTAATTCAACATGTCGACCGATTTGAAAAATTCTAACACCAACCATTTCAACTCATTCAGACCATTCAAGTTTTTTACCATTTTCCAAAAAAATCCAACTTTTCCCGAAATTCCTAATTTTTGGGGAAATTCCTATTGAAATCAATGGGACATGCTTCAAAGGTCCACAACACCCACATTTTTCATCTGATTCAAATTGTTCCAACTTCAAAATACCCAGCCTGTTTGGGAATTGTGTGCTCTACTTCACCAAATCTAAAAAAAAAAATCCAAGATTTCGGTTTAAATTCAGCATTGGAGTATTCCCATCGAGTTATTATTTGTCTTCTTCAGATTTTGGCGCACTCTATTTTCAGCATTTTTCATCCGATTCAAACTGTTCCAACTTCAAAACTGTTCAGCCTATGCCGAAAACGCGGGGTTTTCCTTAAAAAAATCCAAAAATTCCCAGGTTTCCCAGAATTCTAGGTTTTTCCAGCACATTTTCCACATTTCAAAATTAATTGGCCATTTTTCAAACTTCCACCATTTCCACATTTTTCAACCAATTCAAACCATTCTACCTTCAACACATTCCACCATCCTGGACATTTAACCTACTTTTTTTTTTTTTTTTCAATACAAATTCCAGGATTTTGCCAAATTCCTGGTGTCCCAGAGCCCTATTTCCACTCTTTTTTCTGTTGACTACTCCTCCCACATTTTTTAGCCCACTTCAACCGTTTATCGGTCAAAACGTTCTTCTTAATCAGGACAAAAAAACAAAGTTGTTTTTTTAACTGGAAAAATTCCCGGTTTTACCGGAATTACAGGAATTCCGTAATAGTATTTCTCAATTCAACATGTTACTACTTCAACATTTCTCGGCCGATTTGAAAAAAATCCAACTCCTACCCTTTCAACCCATTCAGACCAATAGAGTTTTTTACAATTTTTAAAAAAAATCCAGCTTTTTCCAGAAATTCCCAAATTTCGGGAAATTCCCATTGAAATCAATGGGACATGCTTCAAAGTTCCACCACACCCACATTTTTCATCTGATTCAAATTGTTCCAACTTCAAAATACCCAGCCTGTTTGGGAATTGTGTGCTCTACTTCAACAAATCTAAAAAAAAAAAAATTCCAGGATTTCAGTTTAAATTCAGCATTGGAGTATTCCTATCCAGTTATTATTTGTCTGCTTCAGATTTTGGCGCGCTCTACTTTCAGCATTTTTCATCCGATTCAAACCGTTCCAACTTCAAAACTGTTCAGCCTAAGCGGAAAACGCAGGTTTTTCCTGACCAAATTCCAAAAATTCCCAGGTTTCCCAGAATTCTAGGTTTTCCAGCACATTTTCCACATTTCAAAATTAATTGGCCATTTTTCAAACTTCCACCATTTCCACATTTTTCAACCAATTCAAACCATTCTACCTTCAACACATTGCACCATCCTGGACATTTAACCTACTTTTTTTTTTTTTTCAATAAAAAATTCCAGGATTTTGCCAAATTCCCTGTGTCCCAGGGCTCTATTTCCACCCTTTTTTCTGTTGACTACTCCTCCCACATTTTTTAACCCACTTCAATCGTTCATTGGTCAAAATATTTTTCTTATTTAGGACAAAAAAACAAAGTTGTTTTTTGAACTGGAAAAATTCCCGGTTTTACCGAAATTACAGGAATTCCGTAATACCATTTCTCAATTCAACATGTTACTACTTCAACATTTGTCGACCGATTTGAAAAAAATCCAACCCCAACCATTTGAACTCATTTAGACCATTCAAGTTTTTTTTACCATTTTCAAAAAAAATCCAGCTTTTCCCGAAATTCCCAATTTTTGGGGAAATTCCTATTGAAATCAATGGGGCATGCTTCAAAGGTCCACAACACCCACATTTTTGATCTGATTCAAATTGTTCCAACTTCAAAATACCAAGCCTGTTTGGGAATTGTGTGCTCTACTTCAACAAATCTAAAAAAAAAAATCCAGGACTTCAGTTTAAAATCAGCATTGGAGTATTCCTATTGAGTTATTATTTGTCTGCTTCAGATTTTGGCGCGCTCTACTTTTCGCATTTTTCATCCGACTCAAACCGTTCCAACTTCAAAACTGTTCAGCCTATGCAGAAAACGCAGGTTTTTCCTTGGCAAATTCCAAAAATTCCCAGGTTTCCCAGAATTCCAGGTTTTCTGGCACATTTTACACCATTAAAAATTAATTGGCCATTTTTCAAACTTCCACCATTTCCACATTTTTCAACCAATTCAAACCATTCTACCTTCCACACATTCCACCATCCTGGACCCACTTTTTTTTTTTTCAATAAAAATTCCAGGATTTTGCCAAATTCCTGGTGTCCCAGAGCCCTACTTCCACTCTTTTTTCTGTTGACTACTCCCCCCACATTTTTTAGCCCACTTCAACCGTTTATCGGTCAAAACGTTCTTCTTAATCAGGACAAAAAAACGAAGTTGTTTTTTGAACTGGAAAAATTCCCGGTTTTACCGAAATTACAGGAATTCCGTAATACCATTTCTCAATTCAACATGTTACTACTTCAACATTTGTCGACCGATTTGAAAAAAATCCAACACCAACCATTTCAACTCATTTAGACCATTCAAGTTTTTTTTACCATTTTCAAAAAAAATTCCAGCTTTTCCCGAAATTCCCAATTTTGGGGGAAATTCCTATTGAAATCAATGGGGCATGCTTCAAAGGTCCACAACACCCACATTTTTGATCTGATTCAAATTGTTCCAACTTCAAAATACCAAGCCTGTTTGGGAATTGTGTGCTCTACTTCAACAAATCTAAAAAAAAAAATCCAGGACTTCAGTTTAAATTCAGCATTGGAGTATTCCTATTGAGTTATTATTTGTCTGCTTCAGATTTTGGCGCGCTCTACTTTTCGCATTTTTCATCCGATTCAAACCGTTCCAACTTCAAAACTGTTCAGCCTATGCAGAAAACGCAGGTTTTTCCTTGGCAAATTCCAAAAATTCCCATGTTTCCCAGAATTCCAGGTTTTCTGGCACATTTTCCACCATTGAAAATTAATTGGCCATTTTTCAAACTTCCACCATTTCCACATTTTTCAACCAATTCAAACCATTCTACCTTCCACACATTCCACCATCCTGGACCCACTTTTTTTTTTTTTTTTCAATAAAAATTCCAGGATTTTGCCAAATTCCTGGTGTCCCAGAGCCCTACTTCCACTCTTTTTTCTGTTGACTACTCCTCCCACATTTTTTAGCCCACTTCAACCGTTTATCGGTCAAAACGTTCTTCTTAATCAGGACAAAAAAACGAAGTTGTTTTTTGAACTGGACAAAATTCCCGGTTGTACCGAAATTCCAGGAATTCCGTAATACCATTTCTCAACTGAACATGTTACTACTTCAACATTTGTCGACCGATTTGAAAAAAACTCCAACACCAACCATTTCAACTCATTCAGACCATTCTAGTTTTTTTTTACCATTTTCAAAAAAAATCCAGCTTTTCCCGAAATTCCCAATTTTGGGGGAAATTCCTATTGAAATCAATTGGGACATGCTTCAAAGGTCCACAACACCCACATTTTTGATCTGATTCAAATTGTTCCAACTTTAAAATACCCAGCCTGTTTGGGAATTCTGTGCTGTACTTCAACAAATCAAAAAAAAAACTCCAGGATTTCAGTTTAACTTCAGCATTGGCAATTCAGGAATTGCCTCATCTAGTTATTTATCTTCTCCAGATTTTGGCGCGCTGGACCTTCCACATTATTCATCCGATTCAAACCGTTCCAACTTCAAAACTGTTCAGCCTATTCGGAAATCGCGGGTTTTTCCTTGACATATTCCAAAAAGTCCTAGATTTCCCAGAATTCCAGGTTTTCCGGCACATTTTCACACTGAAAATGAATTTCCCCTTTTTCAAATTTCCACATTATTCAACTGATTCAAACCATTCCACCTTCAACACATTCCACCATGCTGGAAATTTAAACTACCTTTTTTTACAAGTTCTAAAAAAATTCCAGGGTTTTGCTAAAATTTTGGGGTTCCAAAGCCCTATTCAAGTATCATCTCTGCATGACGAGGAATAGCTAAACATGCTTCACTACACACCGTAGCTCACCGGCGTCAAAATGTAGAGAAACGCCTTAGGTGGATCTACACCTGAGATCCACTGTAATGATACCAAGTACAGTAGCGTATCTAGTCAAGACTACTATGATTACATCGATATTTTTTGGCTTCACATCTTCTTTTGTTGTATATTATGTTTATAAACTCAGTAAATATGTCCCTGTACACATGAGGACTTTGAATATGACCAATGTATGATCCTGCAACTATTTGGTATTGGATCGATACCCAATTTTGTGGTATCATCCAAAACTAATGTAAAGTATCATACAACAGAAGAATAAGTGATTAATACATTTTAACCGAAGTGTAGCTTAAATATGTTAAAAGAGAAAGTAAGCAGATAAACAGTAAATGATGAAGTAGATTAATAATTAATTTCCTACCACTTGTCCTTAATCATTTTGACAAAATAATGGAATGATAAATGACACAGTATGTTACTGCATATGTCAGCAGACTAATTAGGAGTCTTTGTTTGTTTACTTACTACTAAAATACAAGTTGTCTAGTATGTTCACTATTTTATTTAAGGACAAACTTGCAATAAGAAAAAAAAAGTTTAATGTAACCTAAGATTTTTTGTTAAAATAAAGACAATAATGCAATTTTTTGTGGTCCCCTTCTTTTAGAAAAATACCGAAAAGTATCAAAATAAGTTTGGTACCGGTACCAAAATATTGGTATCGAGATACTGATGTCATTTTTGTCATAACGGGGGAGTCGCAGCATGCTGCGGGGTTTGTTCTCCCGGGATGCAAATGGACTATTCTGGACCATGCGTGAAGGTAGGAACATATTTAATTATTCACTATCAATAGGTACAAACCAAAGGGCGCACAAGGCGAAGGCACAACTTAGCGTATGATACAAAAACTAATACATAGGCAGAAGCTATGGACATGAAACAAAACTCTCAAACTGTGGCATGAAGAAACAAAACTGTCATAATGGGGGGGTCGCAGCTTGCTGCGAGGTCGTTCTTCCAGGAAGGCAGACGGACAAATCGGAGCAAGGCTTGTAGGTAAAAATATGATTTAATCTTCACCAAAAAAAAAGGAACCAACTAAAAGGCACACGAGGCGTGAACACAACTTAGACCTATCTATGGACAAAAATAAATAAAAACTTACTTGGCATGGCATGAAGCATGAAACTATGGCAAGGCATGAAACAAGTCAGCACAGAGCAAGAAAAGAACAATGACGCCAAAAGGACTGACTGAAAATGACAAGCTTAAATACTGCCTCTGATTAGTGCTCAGGACGCAGGTGAGCCGGCGAGCACTAATCAGAGACAGGTGAATACAATAAGTAACCATGGCGACAAAAGGGAGTGAAAAAACAGGAAGCAATGGAGTCATCATGGAAACTAAAACAAGGGTGCACAAGGACAGGAACTAATGGAGTCCAAGACTAGCAGAAAAATAACAAAACATAATCCAGACCACGGAACATGACAAAAACTTACTTGGCAGAGCATGAATCTATGGCATGAACAGAGCAAATACAGAGTAATGTCGCCTGGACGACTTCCTGGCAAAACAGGCTTAAATAGTAGAGCAGGTGCGTGATCCGAACGCATGAGACAGGTGAAACTAATGAGTCGTCATGGTAACTAAAACTAACAGAAAATAACAAACAAAAGGATCCAGACTACAGATCTTGACAGTTTTTACTCCCCAGCCGTAGTCGCGAATGCTCCGCAACGTCATTAGCGATCATCGGAAAATGTGTGTCCACCAATTCCGCCTAGCAACAGAGCGACTGTGAAAGGATTATGGCAGTGTTTTTCAACCACTGTGCCGCGCCGTGAGATATAGTCTGGTGTGCCGTGGGAGATTATGTATTTTCACCTATTTGGGTTAAAAATATTTTTTTGCAAACCAGTAATAATAGTCTGCAAACAGTGCAAAGGATGTGTTGTTGTTGAGTGTCGTGCTGTCGAGAGCTAGGCAGTGACCGTGTAATACTCTTCCATATCAGTAGGTGGCAGCCGGTAGCTAATTGCTTTGTAGATGTCGGGAACAGCGGGAGGCAGCGTGCAGGTAAAAATGTGTTTAATGCTTAAACCAAAAACAAACAAAATACGAGTGCCCCTTAAGAAAAGGCATTGAAGCTTAGGGAAGGCTATGCAGAACGAAACTAAAACTGAACTGGTTACAAAGTAAATAAAAATTGAATGCTGGACGACAGCAAAGACTTACTGTGCAGCAAAGGCGGCGTCCACAATGTACATCAGAACATGACATGACAATCAACAATGTCCCCACAAAGAAGGATAAATACGACTGAAATATTCTTGATTGCTAAAACTAAGTATATGCGGGAAATATCGCTCAAAGGAAGACATGAAACTGCTCCAGGAAAATACCAAAAAAAGAGAAAAAGCCAGCAAAATAGGAGCCAAGACCAGAACTAAAACACTACACACAGGATAACTCAAAATAAGTCCGGGTGTGATGTGACAGGTGGTGACAGTACACCTACTTTGAGACAAAACCTATATTGCTCGGTTATGGTTTAAAGTCGTATCCAACAATTTCGACAACAACGTTTTACTGTCAAGGGGAACATTATCACAATTTCAAAAGGGTTAAAAACAATAAAAATCAGTTCCCAGTGGCTTGTTGTATTTTTTGAAGTTTTTTTCAAAATTTTACCGGTCCCGGAATATCCCTAAATAAAGCTTTAAAGTGCCTTATTTTCGCTATCTTCGAAACCACTATCCATTTACCTGTGACGTCACACAGTGCTGCCAATACTAACAACATGGCGGTTACCACAGCAAGATATAGCGACATTAGCTCGGATTCAGACTCGGATTTCAGCGGCTTAAGCGATTCAACAGATTACGCATGTATTGAAACAGATGGTCGAAAAATGGAGGCAGATAGCGAAAACGAAATTAAAGAAGAAATTGAAGCTATTGAACGAATAGCTATCGACGCTATTCGCCCATAGCATGGGTGTACCTAATGAAGTGGCCCATAGCATGGCTGCCTTATTAGCCTCGCCGGTAAAATGTGCGGACCAAACGATCAGGACTTTCGCATCTTGTGACACTGGAGCAACTTAAATCCGTCGATTGGTAAGTGTTTGTTTCGCATTAAATGTGGGTATCTAGTTTCAAATGTACATACAGCTAGCGTAAATACCAGGTTAGCATCGATTAGCGTAGCAGGTTAGCATCGATTAGCTGGCAGTTATGCCGTGACCAAATATGTCTGATTGACACATAAGTCAACAACATCAACAAAACTCACCTTTGTGATTTCGTTGACTTAATGGTTGCAAATGCATCTGCAGGTTATCCATACATCTCTGTGCCATGTCTGTCTTAGCATCGCCGGTCAAATGTGAAGACACTCTGGCACATTCAATGGGGGTCTGGCGGCAGATTTCTTGCCGGTGGTGCAACTTGAATCCCTCCCTGTTAGTGTTGTTACACCCTCCGACAACACACCGACGAGGCATTATGTCTCCAAGGTCCCAAAAAATTGTCGAAAAAACGGAAAATAACAGAGCAGAAACCCGGTGTTTGTAATGTGAAAATGAAAATGGCGGTTGTGTTACCTCGGTGACGTCACGTTCTGACGTCATCGCTAAAAGACCGATAAACAGAAAGGCGTTTAATTTGCCAAAATTCACCCATTTAGAGTTCGGAAATCGGTTAAAAAAATACATGGTCTTTTTTCTGCAACATCAAGGTATATATTGACGCTTGCATAGGTTTGGTGATAATGTTCCCCTTTAATGATTTCTGCTGGTGGTGTGCGTCCGGATTTTTTTCAACGCAAAAAATGTGCCTCGGCTCAAAAAAGGTTGAAAATCACTGGATTATGGGATGGCTTGCGCATTCCAGCTGTGTTCAAGTTGTAAAATCCGACTTTAATAAGGGATGACGTCGTTTAGTAAAGTGTAAAAGTTGAACTAAAAAAATCAGAGACTAAAAAGTCGATGTTCATTTCAGTTTCGCCAAATATAAAATGCTTGCGGTTGGAAGTTGTCACTGCAGCTTCGTAACGCCGCTCTTCTTTTCTGGCGACCATCTTGTATTTATTTTTTATTTTTTTTCCAAAAACCAGGAATCGCAGGTCGAGCCCGAGAGAACAGGAGACGTATTTATAGACGCCTCAATAAAAGATAAGCCTTATGCAACGTGTCCCGACCGGGCTGGCGGCGGCAAAGAGATGCGGTTCTTGAGGACAGATGGACCGCCACTAAAGTGGACATACACCACCCCACCCCACCCGCCACCCCGCTCCCGCTCCTCCCCCGCCTGCCATTGTCCAGCCCCTGCTTTCCCCTGCCCTTTAAAATTTCGCCTTCCTTCTTTTCTCCGCTTCCCTTTTGGCTCTCTGATCCATTATTCACGTCCCCGGTTGACTCTTTCTGTGGACCCTCCCTCCCCCCTTTGGCCCCTGACACCTGATCTCTCCCGGCACGAGTGCTTCCCTCCCAGGAAAAGAAGCGGCGTGGCGAATAAAGGCGGCGAGCGGAGACGCAGATAAAAAAAGCTCGGGGATGGAGATAATAGGCTCGCTTGTGCGGTCGGTGGTTGACATTTCGCAAGCTTCTTTCTGGTTATAGAGCAGGAGTATTTACAGGAAGTTCAGCGCCATGATGCCTGAGACCACCTGATTGGCGTGATACGTGACGTGGAATACTTGAAACATCATTAGCAACGTGGGACTAATTGACATTATTTGCGTCGATGTGCACCAATAACAGATTTGGGTTAGGGTAAAATCTGTGAAAATGCCCCACCATGAATAATATATTCAGTACCGGACTATTTTTTTTCCTCCACTTTGAACCCTGCAGCCTATAAAATGGTGCATGTTTTTTTTTTTCCATGCTGATGGCCATGATGGAAATAGTTGAAAAAAAAACAAGCAAATATACTGAATAGGCGTGTTATTGTTTGTGCTATGGCGCCATCTTTTGGACGAGTTTGCTCACTGCAGGTGGACTGGCTTTCGACCGGAAGTAGAATTGCTGTTCCTGTTATGCGTGCAGGAGGGAGTTGAGACGGCACGGAACTACAAGGGGGCAAATATAGTGGGGCAAAAAAGTATTTAGTCAGCCACCGATTGTGCAAGTTCTCCCTCTTAAAATGATGACAGAGGTCTGTAATTTTCATCATAGGTACACTTCAACTGTGAGAGGCAGAATGTGGGGAAAAAAAATCCAGGAATTCACATGGTTTCCCGTGGACGGGACTCTCGCTGCTGTCTTGGATCCGCTTTGAACTGAACTCTCGCGGCTGTGTTGGAGCCACTATGGATTGAACTTTCAAAGTATCATGTTAGACCCGCTCGACATCCATTGCTTTCGGTCCCCTAGAGGTGGGGGGTTGCCCACATTTGAGGTCCTCTCCAAGGTTCTCATAGTTATCATTGTCACTGGCGTCCCACTGGGTGTGAATTCTACTTGCCCACTGGGTGTGAGTTTTCCTTGCCCTTATGTGGGTTCTTCCGAGGATGTCGTAGTTGTAGTGGTTTGTACAGTCCTTTGAGACATTTGTGATTTAGGGCTATATAGATAAACATTGATTGATTGATTGATTGATTGATTGTAGGAATTTTAAATAATTTGTTTGTAAATTATGGTGGAAAATAAGTATTTGGTCAACCATCCAAAGCTCTCATTGATGGAAGGAGGTTTTGGCTCAAAATCTCACGATACATGGCCCCATTCATTCTTTCCTTAACACGGATCAATCGTCCTGTCCCCTTAGCATAAAAACAGCCCCAAAGCATGATGTTTCCACCCCCATGCTTCACAGTAGGTATGGTGTTCTTGGGATGCAACTCAGTATTCTTCTTCTTCCAAACACGACGAGTTGAGTTTATACCAAAATGGATACATGGATGATACAGCAGAGGATTGGGAGAATGTCATGTGGTCGGATGAAACCAAAATAGAACTCTTTGGTATAAACTCAACTCATCGTGTTTGGAGGAAGAAGAATACTGAGTTGCATCCCAAGAACACCACACCTACTGTAAAGCATGGGGGTGGAAACATCATGCTTTGGGGCTGTTGTTCTGCTAAGGGGACAGGACGATTGATCCGTGTTAAGGGAAGAATGAATGGGGCCATCTATTGTGAGATTTTGAGCCAAAACCTCCTTCCATCAGTGAGAGCTTTGAATGGTTGACCAAATACTTATTTTCCACCATAATTTACAAATAAATTATTTAAAATTCGTACAATGTGAATTCCTGGATTTTTTTTTTAACATTCTGTCTCTCACAGTTGAAGTGTACCTATGATGAAAATTACAGACCTCTGTCATCATTTTAAGAGGGAGAACTTGCACAATCGGTGGCTGACTAAATACTTTTTTGCCCCACTGTATATATATATATATATATATATATATAAACATGCTTGTCTGTAAGAATTAAAGGCCTCACATTTTCTCCTCCAATCATATTGCTGTGTATTGTGGCCAAACAGCTCAATTTTTGTTTCATCTGACATCCAATGGACAAAGATAAGACCTTCTGGAGGTCAGATACACTTTAGAAGTCCATGTAAACTTTCTTTGGGCAGAGGGGTGGGCTTTTTTTCCGACCCCTCCCTACCCTGTTTGAGGAGCCCAGTCAGACGTGGACCACATGGCAGCTGTCGGCACCCCGAGGCTTTGCCGCGCCCCAGAGAAGCACACGTGGTTCCCAAACGGCCGCCGTCAAACATCTGTCTCCTTTTTTGGAACGTTTGAGTCCGTCGACGTATTTACTTGGGCTGTGAATCTTGTGGGCAACGATTCGAGTCATAATCAATACTTTCTCTTTTAATTACATTGAATGTCAGTTCTATGAGTAACTATATTTCTCCACAAAATAGACACATTTTAAAAAAATAAATAAGGTATTACATCCGCATCTGTACAGAAAATATGGGCATCGATATCAACAAAATTGCCTTGCTAAAAAAGACAAATCTTTTTTTTTTTTTTTTTTTTAATCAATTATGAATCGTTTAAAAAAAGGATCGTGATTTTTTGAATTTTTTGGGGGGATTTTTGATTTTTATTTGACGCCCCTTACGTTTACCAAGCCAGCACGGGACTGGGATGGTATATTTCACATGAAGACTTGACAGTGTACTTTAAAAACGGAAATATATATATATATATATATATATATATATATATATGTGTCTACACACATATACATATATATATATATATATATATATATATGTGTGTCTACACACACATATATATATATATATATATATATGTCTACACACACATATACATATATATATATATATATACACATAGATATATGTGTCTACACACACATATATATATATATATATATACATACATACATACATACATACACTGTATATCTATATCTCGATATATATATATATATATATATATATATATATATGTGTGTGTCTATATATCTATATATATATATATACATACTGTACATTTATATCTCGATATATAGATAGATAGATAGATAGATAGATAGATAGATAGATAGATAGATAGATAGATAGATAGATAGATAGATAGATAGATAGATAGATAGATAGATGGACACAAACATACATAGATACATACATACATACATACATACAGACACACATACATACATACAGACACACACACTCCTACACACAGTGTATATATACAGACACTTATGTCATACATTAGTGTCTTCCAAGTGAGCAGTTTTTTACTAAAATAGGGACTTTTTGTCGAGGCTGAAACAAATGATTCATGTTTACAATTATTCAATAAACCCACATAAGAAACCAAGAACTCGCCCTCGATCATTCTACAGTTATAACGTCATTGGGCAGGCTCGCTGTTTATATTGTAGGAAAGCGGACGTGAAAACAGGCTGTCGACACGTCACTCAGGTCCGCATGGAGCTGGAGGGGGCGTGGCCTCCAGCTCCGCCTGAATTTCGGGAGATTTTTGGTTGAAAATTTGTCCCGGGGGGTTTTCGGGAGAGGCGTTGAATTTCGGGAGTCTCCCGGAAAATCCGGTAGGGTTGGCAAGTACACCCTATCTTCACGTCATGTCCACTCCAATTTCTTTGCATCTCGGGAAAACAAACCCTGCCATAGTCCACGTCCTGACATTTGGCGCCAAACAAGCGCGTTTGTTAATTTTAAAAAGGAGGCGTTAAACGCCATTAAAATATGAAGGCAAACACCAGTGTGTGCATAAAGAGTTCACCTCCAGGGCATGTTGTGTGTGTGTGTGTGTGTGTGTGTGTGTGTGTGTGTGTGTGTGTGTGTGTGTGCGATCAGTGGTAAAAAGATAAAGGCTGAACACAATCTACATACGGGGGCACCGCTGTGATGCTGGCACATCTGAAATGGAATCTGCGTCTGTTTCCGCTCGCTGCACACATCATTTATCCATCAGCCGCCGCCTCGCGTCCCCGCCAGCCAGCTATCAATCATCACATCGTCGCGCTTTATGGAAATGGGAAAGAGGGGGTTAGAAAAAAAAGCGCTTTTTTTCATGGCAGACACACTTCCGTCTCCTCTACGGCCACCAGAGCGTCCTGGTCGGTTGGTGTTGACTTGCATCTAAATGGATATGAGCCGCGTGCATATGCATGAAGGCCGGACGGCTCGGCAAATAGCGAGGCCGTTCAGCCTCACTAACCCCCCCTGCAGACAATTAAAGTGCACCACAGGTGATCAGGACGGGAGGTGTCACTTTGACACGAAACAAAAAGGGAAAAAAAATACCTGATAGCTTCTCAAGGCCTCCTTTGCACAATGGCTTCCGACTTTGTGAGAACACTTTGGGGAAGGCCCTTTTTTTTTTCTTGCCAGTGTACAAAGCTTGTGACCTCCGACCCCTGAGCCACTTGGCATGGACATAAGCATTAATTAGGTCATCGGTTGTTTTTAAGCATTCGACAACAGTGTTAAAAAAAACAAAAAAAACTCCAATCCCATGATTGCTATTTTGCAGACAGGAAGTGAATACAATGTAGGTTTGCCTGCGTCGTTTATAGGCAGAGGTGCACCTGGCAAAGATTTGTATTTTTATTTGGTAACGTAGTTGTGGAGAGGCGGAGCCGACGGTCTGACAGAGAGGCAGGGCACGCTGGAGCCCGGCCCAAGATGGCGGCGAGGAGGCGGGGATGGCGAGCTAGCGGCGAGCCACAAGCGGGCCACAAACGAGATCAGGTGTGTGGATCGCGCACCTGTACACGATTGATGCATCTCCTCTCGCTGTATGAAAGGGGAGAAGGAGTAGAGAATGAGGCTGGTGATGGTGCGGAGCGAGAACAACCCAAACAATGAAGGAACGAGAGGGAGAGACGAAAACACAAGCAGCAGCGCAGGCAAACCGGACAGGTGCGCGATCCACACACCTGATCTTGTTCGTGGCGCCGCTCCCGGCACGCCCCGCCTCGCCGCTCGCTCGTCATCCCTGCCTCCTCGCCGCCATCTTGGGCCGGGCTCCAGCGTGCCCTGCCTCTCTGTCAAACCGTCGGCTCCACCTCTCCATAGTAGTATATAAACATTTACTTCCTAGATGACATGTATTTATTTTATTTTTTTAAATGTGTCTCTATTATGAAAGCTTGTTATTGATACTGAAATTTTGTAACTTAATTTTTTGGACAATGACCCCAAAACACACGTCAAAAGTAGTAAAGGAATGGATAAATCAGGCTAGAATGAAGGTTTTAGAAGGGCCTTCCTGAAGTCCTGACATAAACGTATGGACAATGCTGAAGAAACAAGTCCATGTCAGAAAACCAACACATTTAGCTGAACTGCACCAATTTTGTCAAGAGGAGTGGTCAAAAATTCAAGCAGAAGCTTGTGGATGGCTACCAAAAGCACCTTATTGCAGTGAAACTTGCCAAGATATTGTAATCAAATATTAACATTGCTGTATGTATACTTTTGACCCAGCAGATCTGGTCACATTTTCAGTAGACCCATAATAAATTCATAAAAGAACCACATTTCAAGTGGGAGGAAGCCGGAGTACCTGGAGGGAACCCACGCATTCACGGGGAGAACATGCAAACTCCACACAGAAAGATCCCGAGCCCGGGATTGAACCCTGACCACTCAGGACCTTCGTATTGTGAGGCAGACGCACTAACCCCTCTTCCACCGTGAAGACCATATATATATATATATATATATATATATATATATATATATATATATATATATATATATATACACACACACACACACACACACACACATATATACACACACACAAATATATATATATATATATATATATATATATATATATATATATATATATATATATATATATATATATATATGCAAACTCCACACAGAAAGATCCCGAGCCCGGGATTGAACCCTGACCACTCAGGACCTTCATATTGTGAGGCAGACGCACTAACCACTCTTCCACCGTGAAGCCTATATATATATATACATATATATATATATATATATATAATAAATAAATAATGATAAATGGGTTGTACTTGTATAGCGCTTTTCTACCTTCAAGGTACTCAAAGCGCTTTGACACTACTTCCACATTTACCCATTCACACACACATTCACACACTGATGGAGGGAGCTGCCATGCAAGGCGCCAACAAGCACCCATCAGGAGCAAGGGTGAAGTGTCTTGCTCAGGACACAGCGGACGTGACGAGGTTGGTACTAGGTGGGAATTGAACCAGGGGCGCACGGCCACTCTCCCCACTGCGCCACGCCATCCCATGTGTGTGTATATTTATATATATATATATATATAAATATACACACACACATATATATGCATATATACATATATATATATAAATATATATATATACATACATATATATACACAGTATATACTGTACATATACTGTATATACACACATATATATACATATACACACACATACATACATACACACACATATATATACATATACATACATATATATACATACATATATATACACAGTATATACTGTACATATACTGTATATACACACATATATATACATATACACACACATACATACATACACACACATATATATACATATACATACATATATATACACATATATATCCATCCATCCATCCATTTTCTACCGCTTATTCCCTTTCGGGGTCGCTGGGGGCGCTGGCACCTATCTCAGCTACAATCGGGCGGAAGGCGGGGTACACCCTGGACAAGTCGCCACCTCATCGCAGGGCCAACACAGATAGACAGACAACATTCACACTCACATTCACACACTAGGGCCAATTTAGTGTTGCCAATCAACCTATCCCCAGGTGCATGTTTTTGGAAGTGGGAGGAAGCCGGAGTACCCGGAGGGAACCCACGCATTCACGGGGAGAACATGCAAACTCCACACAGAAAGATCCCGAGCCTGGATTTGAACCCAGGACTGCAGGAACTTCGTATTGTGAGGCAGACGCACTAACCCCTCTGCCACCGTGAAGCGTATATGTATATATATACATATACACACATATGTATGTGTATATGTATATATACATATACACATATATATGTGTATATGTATATATATATATATATATATATATATATATTATGTATATGTGTATATATACATATACATATACACACACATACATACACATACAAACACGTATGTATACATTTACATATATACATATATATATACATATACACATATATATATGTGTATATATATTTATATATATAGTATATGTATATACATATACACACACATATATATACACGTATATATATGTGTATATATATATGTATATGTATATATATGTGTGTGTATGTGTATGTATGTGTCTATGTATATATATATGTTTGTGTGTGTATATACAGTATATACTGTATATATATATATGTATGTGTATATATGTATATATATGCATATATACATATATATATTTTGTGTGTGTATATATATATATATATATATATATATATATATATATATATATATATATATATATATATATATATATATATATATACATATATAAGTCAAAAAGTTTGGACAGTAAGTTCAAGTTTACTTCCAGTAGTTTCTATGGCCACCTGTCCGTCTCCAGCTAGTTAGCGTTCTAAAAGGCTGTCGTGGGAAAACAGCTGCCCAGTGGAGGGGCGAGCAGGGAGACTAATTGATGGAGGTGACTTGGAACGACAGAAGGAAGAGGAGGAAAAGGAAGGACGAGTGAAAGACAAATGTCCTCGACACCGCTGTTGACGCACACTCCCTTTAATGTCCTATTTCTAGTCCCCAGGTTTAGTCGGCACGTCTGCCGTCCACAGCAGCTGTATTTCCACGGGGTTATTAGCGCCATGTTTGTTTGCGTGTGGAGTGGAGACAGATGCTGCTCGGCGGCGTTAACACGATTAAAGGTGGCCTCCCACCCTCCGCTATTTGATCATCTCCTCCATACGCCCTTTCCTGGAAGGTCGTTATCGCCCACTTGGCGCTTCTGAGAAAGCGCGAGCGAGGGATGACGAGGACCGCCTCACAGGGAATAACAGACTTATGTTGAGTGTGTGGTCTTCTTCCGGTCTTCATCGGGACTTTTTGGACAATGATTGACTTGACTATTTGTCAAGTCAATCATTGCTGTTGTTTCACAAAATAAAAGCGTACGAAATATGTTAGGGATGGGTAGGAATTGGGCACATTCTTTAGCATCCACTGAATTTCGTCGGTACAACCGGGTATCGATTCATTTAAAATCATACTGTTGGGCTGCTGTTAATAAACATGGCAGGTATTTGGATGATCAATCCCAGCTGGGTAATCCAATCACCTGCCAGCAGTGCTTCGAGGCCCGTCTTTACACACCACGCAGACCACGCCACCCCTCCACACAAACGGTGGCATATTTTGATACCTGTGACGCACGTGGCGGGGCGTCCGCTTGTAGACTAAACACCGGCTCACGTAAACGATCCCTCAGGCAGCCAAATTCCCTCAAAGTAAACGTAAAGTGAGGCGCCGCTCATCCAAAATGTGCTAGCTTGATGCTAATTGACATTAGACAACGATGAGTTGGCGACTTGTCCAGGGTGTACCCGCCTTCCGCCCGAATGCAGCTGAGATAGGCTGCGGCACCCCCCCGCGACCCTGAAAGGGACAAGCAGTGGATAAAATGGATGGAGGCTTGTATTAGCATTAGCGATTTTACATGGCGATTTCAACACCTCTAAATATGTTCTTGAAAACCACAACTTAGAGGAATGTGACAATCAAACAGCTGGTGTGTAATAATAATAATAATAATAGATTATATTTATATAAAGCTTTTCTAGACACTTAAAGCGCTTCACAGAGAAGTGAGAACCAATCATTCATTCCCATCTACTTTCATAGCCACAGCTGCCCAGGGGTAGACTGTGTATATATATATATATATATATATATATATATATATATATATATATATATATATATATATATATATAGGCATACAGTGTTTCCCACAGGTCGGCATCTATTTGTGGTGGTGTGGTCGGGCGGCGAAGGGGGGTGAATGGGGGGGGGCGTGGGCGGCGGCAATGACCAAGAAGAACGCGGTGTTGGAATATAATTACAACACTTTATGTACATATTTATATACATATTTATATAATATTTAGATATTTATATAATATGTAACTACAAGCTCCATTCACAGACAGAGTCCCATTGCTTTTATGAGCGGTCGAGCGAGTCAAAAGCCGGAAAAAAAATGAATAATAGTAATAATATATATATATATATATATATTTATTTTTTTTTGTGGCGGCCATAATTCTTTTGTTGCGGGCCGCCACAAATAAAATAATGTGTGGGAAACCCAGGCATATATATATATATATATATATATATATATATATATATATATATATATATATATATATATATATATATATATATATATATATATATATATGCATGTATATATGTGTATATATATATATAAACACATATATACATGCATATATAAATATATACATATATCCATCCATCCATCCATTTTCTACCGCTTATTCCCTTTTGGGGTCGCGGGGGGCGCTGGCGCCTATCTCAGCTACAATCGGGCGGAAGGCAGGGTACACCCTGGACAAGTCGTCACCTCATCGCGGGGCCAACACAGATAGACAGACAACATTCACACTCACATTCACACACTAGGGCCAATTTAGTGTTGCCAATCAACCTATCCCCAGGTGCATGTATATATTTATATATGCATATATATATGTGTTATATATATATATATATATATATATATATATATATATATATATATATATATATATATATATATATATATATATATATATATATATATATGCAGACATATACATATATATATACATATATTTCATGCAGTTGGCTTTCAGCCCTCGACCACATTTTTTTTTAGCCTAAAGCGGCCCCCATGGCAAAAAGTTTGGACACCCCTGACTTTTCAGGTGTTGTGACTGCTGAGAAACAGGTGAGACTTCTTGCGCGACACAAACCGGACCAGGCGGCACACTCGCTAATGAAAAATACAATCACACCTCACACCCTCATTCCCGCCGGGGCGGCCTCGGAGAGACCGGCCGAGTGTTTACCCAACTCAGCTCACGTGCTCATCAACAGATATCTTGGGTATTTTCTGTTGGCGATGAACCGCTTAATGGACCGATCACAGACAGATTAAAAGCTGCACCGCCAATCTGGATTGGCTCCGTGGGATATTGGAGCCTGTCCGACCAATCACGACGAGAGAAGCAGCATTTACGGATCGGCCAGCGTGAGATTTACGCCGACGTGAAACAATCACAGCGAAACAGTCTTTATCTTCTAAGCTGAGACTGGAGTAATTACCAATTTATTAAGAATGTTTCTCTCGTAGTTAGGATGGTATACCGAGTACTGGTTCCTAATTAGCTCGGTCTTTGGAAAACCGATTCTGCTATCTGTATTTTATGTTCCAGCTGACCGACGTAATTATAAAGCGCTGTCACGTCCACTTCAGCTGCCTCTGCTACATTAGAATCAGTTTGGAATAATGACAAATAAGGAAGCAACACCACACCAAATTTTCTAACGCAACAATATTTGTGTCAGTTTGAAGTGAACGCACTTTACTCACGACGAGTCACGACCGTGGTTTATCAAACACATATTTGACCTGTTTTAGACTTAAAAAACACCTTACGGCAGGGGTGTCCAAACTTTATCCACTGAGGGCCGCACACTGAAAAATCAAATCAAGCGGGGGGTATTTTGATATTTATTATTTTAAAAAACAATACAATATATGTATAAAAAATATACATTTCGGCCTCCTTGATCCCGGGGACCCCAAAGGATTTTGGTCAAAAAAATATTAAAAATGTGTCATTATTCAGTATTATTATTTGTATTATTATTCAAGTTTTAAAACTGTAAATCAACATTAGGTCTATCTGTCAATATAATGATTTTAAAGATTTAAGTTGTATGCTCTTTTTGTCACAAAAAAACATTTTTTTAATGGAAAAATCACAAAATATGCAATATTTTCACCCAATATTTTTTTTAAGTGGAATATTTGATATTATACAATAATTGGAGCCTTAAAAAGATCAATAACTCATAACACCATTGATTTTAATTCATTATTATTTTTTGAGCAATGACACTTAAAAACCAATCACACTAAAATGATTGGGGATCCAAAAGGGTCCTACTCATTAAAGTGTTAGAAAATAAATCATACATTTTTTTTTTACTGTTTACTTTTAACACAATAATCTCGAGATCAACTTCAGATCTATTGGTCAATTATAAGTGTTATTGTTGTTTATGTTTTTTGTTTGTTTGTTTAGGCCCTTCTTTAGAAAAAAAGCTCAGTTTTTTTATATGGCAAACACAATATATACAACATTTTTCCCCAAAAACTATCTCCAAGTGGAATATTTAATGTGACGTAATTGGACCCTTGAATAGGTCAATAAATCATAATGACATTCATTTTGATTCAT
Source organism: Nerophis ophidion (assembly GCF_033978795.1). Taxonomy (NCBI): domain Eukaryota; kingdom Metazoa; phylum Chordata; class Actinopteri; order Syngnathiformes; family Syngnathidae; genus Nerophis; species Nerophis ophidion. The sequence goes on along the minus strand of NC_084619.1, from coordinate 58,647,538 downwards.
TATTATTTAAAAAAAAAAAGAAACAGCCTGCATGGCAGCTTTGTGTTATTAGAGTAAACATTGCAACATTTTCTTGTTACATTTCACCCGTTTGCTCCTTTATATCACTCTTTACGTTTGAAAAATTTTTCAATCGTATTTTTAAAATGTGCCGTGGGGCTGTTAAAAAATTACCTGCGGGTCGCAAATGGCCCCCGGGCCGCGCTTTGGACGGTTACGGTTATGGTTTTATTTGAGGTAGTATAAATACCGATTAAAATGTTTTTTCATCATTTTTATTTTCATAATTTACATATAGTACCGATAAGAAGATCGATAAAAAACGGCATCGATAAGGAATGTCGATAAGGGTATTGTACCGATAAAATTTCAACGATCCCTGATTGTAACGCTTGTTTTAACAAGGTGATCCATCCATCCATTTTTTACGCTTGTCCCTCTCGGATGTTGTTCCATAAAGACCGAACTGCATGGCAGCAACAAGCAGAGGGCGCACAAATTTCAGCCGAAACAGACAACCATAGAATTTATCTAGAACCGAACTCCTAATTGTAAAGAATCCTTTGTAAAAATCATAAATCTAGAGCAGTGGTTCTTAACCAGGGTTCGATCGAACCCTAGGGGTTCGGTGGAGCTTCCACTCAAGCCACACCCGACTCATAGAGGTACATAAAAACTCGGCATATTAGGGATATGGCAACAGCAGAACCCAAACTGATTGGCAGGTGTGTAATTTGTTACGAGTTCATGCACTGTGTTGGTTTTGTTCTTTGAACAAGGTGATATTCATGCACGGTTGTGCACCAGTAAAAGATCATACAACTTTGTCTTGAATTTGAAAAACATTCTATTTTTCACTAAAGAAGGGTTCGGTGGATGCGCATATGAAACTGGTGGGGTTCAGTACCTCCAACAAGGTTAAGAACCACTGATCCAGATAACCCTCAAAATCGAATCACTCATACCTTATCGCATTTTGGACATTTTCGGAAACTCCAAATCCCCTCATAGCTTTTTCAGCCATCTGTAGCGGAATGAAAGAAACATAGTAAACCTTCATGTTGACGTTATCCACTATTTTTGTCTCTGTGGGTGGAGGGGGGGATCCTAGCATACACAGACCGACAAGGGTCATTCTGTGTATGCTAGGTTGCCAGGTTTGAGTATAAATAATCCGTTCATAAATGAGTATATCCGTTCAGCTACCGTGTCCAATGGAGAAGTCTGATCCACAAAATGTGCAGGCAGCTTACCCCTTCCCCTTCGAGCTGTCCTGGATGAACTGAAATATTTTTTTTCCCAATCATTTTGGAACTTGCAAGCGTCCTTCTTCGTCTTACTCGTTGTCGCCATGTCTCTTCTTCGTTCTTCTGCTTCGTCTCTGTTATTATTTTTGGACATTACTACTTGCCGTAGTTTTGAAGCAATGCATGATGGGAATCCGGATGTTGTGTGTCAGTATATTAACGTCCCGGCTGGAATAAACAAACGCTGAGAAATAGCTCCGTGCCTGCCTACTTTATGGGTTATAGATAACGGAGACATATATAATAGTCTCCTTTTCAAGTTGCAGAGGACGCTGAAGGCAGTGCCTTTAGGGCATGCCCCAAATATTCTTGTCCGGGTGGAAATCGGGAGTAATTTGGGAGATTTTCGGGAGGGGCACTGAAATTCGGGAGTCTCCCGGGAAAATCGGGAGGGTTGGCAAGTATACTTGACACGCGTCATGGCCAATTCTCGACAACAACGCCATTAAAAACAAGGTAGATGGCAACATAATGTAGTAGCTCGGGCCAAATCAGTACTTTTGTATCGTGTTCCAGGAGGTGGTGCACCTAATGTTGCGGGCGTAAAGAAGCCAGCCTCAATGTGGGCCAGCAGGGTGTGATCATCTGCCTACCAAATGACGATGGTGGGGGTATATGTTCTGACCCATATTCACACTCCTGTGTTCCGTGACCCACATCCTCCTCTTCTAAATGTGCATCCTGATTTAACGTGTGTGTGTGTGTGTGTGTGTGAGTGTGTGTTTTCTTGTATTGCTAGCCTTATTGAGACATCAAGAAGGAAAAGTAGCTTCCATATGAGGAGGTGTGAACAAGTGATGACAGAAATCTAAATGAAGGTGGTCCCATAAAAGGAGGGATTTTTAACATTTAGCGTGTGTCGCTTTTAAAAGTGCTCCCCCTTTGGTCAACATATGAAATAACAGGTGTGTGTAAAAATTCCTAGTGCTCCCCCTCTGGTCAACATATGAAATAACAAGTGTGTGTAAGAAATTGAAATGCGCCCCCTTTGGCCAAAATTAATAATAATTGAAAAAAATATATGTATATATACTGTAATAACCTAATAAGTAAATAATGAAGACTAAAAACCAATCACAAACAAAACATTCCAAAAAAATAATTAAAAGCAGTCTTATTCTCACAATGTGTCGACCTTTTTCTTAGAAAATTGGGAACAATTTCTCATATTGTTTCCGTAATATTGCAATACTTTATCGTAGTATTACTTTTTAATGCAAAATGGTGACATTTGTCATATAAAACTCTGACTTTTATCACCATCTTGCCAATTTATTTGTTGTTCTTGTAAAACGGTGAAATTTTTTGAGTAAAATTAGGACTTTTGTCATCATATTACCAAGTAAAATTCCGATTATTATTATAATTTTGCCAACATTTCAAAGTTTACTTATAAAATTGGGACTTTGTCGAGTAAAATTTCATAAAATTGCCCAAATTTGAAGATTTCTCTTCAAGAAGGAAAAGTAGCTTCCATATGAGGAGGTGTGAACAAGTGATGACATAAATCAAAATGAGGGTGGTCCCAAAAAGGAGGGATTTTTCACATTTAGTGTGTGTCGCTTTTAAAAGTGCTCTCTTCCTCTGGTCAACATATGAAATAACAAGTGTGTGTAAGAAATTGAAATGCGCCCCCTTTGGCCAAAATTTAAAAAAATAAATAAATAAATATGTATATATACTGTAATAACGAAGTAAATAATAAAGATTAAAAACCAATTACAAACAAAACATTCCAAAAAAAATAACTAAAAGCAGTCTTTTTCTCACAATGTGTCGACTTTTTTCTTATAAAATTGGGAACAATTTTTCATATTCTTTCCGTAATATTGCAATATTTTATCGTAGTATTACTTTTTAATGCAAAATGGCGACATTTGTCATATAAAACTCTGACTTTTATCACAATATTGCAAATTTCTTTGTTGTTCTTGTAAAACGCTGAAATTTTTGGAGTAAAATTAAGACTTTTGTCATCATATTACCAAGTAAAATTCCGATTATTATAATTTTGCCAACATTTTAAAGTTTACTTACAAAATTAAGACTTTTGTTGAGTAAAATTACAACTCTTTTCATAAAATGGCCCAAATTTGAAGATTTCTCTTGTAAAATTGCGACTGTTATTGAGTAAAATTCCAACTTTTATCATAACATTGCACGAATGTTCGGTTTTTCTTGTAAAATTTGGACTTGCGTTGAGTAAAATGAAGACTTTTATTATAACACTGCCCAAAATTCTAAGGTTTTCTTGTGAAATTGCAACTCATTTTTCACAACCAGCTGTTTTATATTTGTATAGTAAGTATATATTATTAATGTTGTAAATACACTTTTTTATATATATCTAGAAATAAGTGGTCCTAAAGAGGTCGGCATTTTTCACAGGTCTCAAGAAGGTAACAAATACAAGTATGTGTGTGTTCTTGTATTTCTACCCTTCTTAAGAAATCAAGAAGAAAAAGTAGCTTCCATATGAGGAGGTGTGAACAAGTGATTACATAAATCAAAATGAGGGTGGTCCCAAAAAGGAGGGATTTTTCCAATTGAGTGTGTATCGCTTTTAAAAGTGCTCCTCCTCTGGTCAACATATGAAATAACAAGTGTGTGTAAGAAATTGAAATGCGCCCCCTTTGGCTAAAATTAATTTAAAAAAGAAATATATATATGTATATATACTGTAATAAGTTGAAGTAAATAATGAAGATTAAACACCAATTACAAACAAAACATTCCAAAAAAATAACTAAAAGCAGTCTTTTTCTCACATGTTGACTTTTTTCTTATAAAATTGGGAACAATTTCTCATATTGTGTTCATTTCTGTAATACTGCAATATTTTATCGTAAAATTTTTACTTTTTTTAATGTAAAATGATTACTTTGTAATGCAAAATGGCAACATTTGTCATGTAAAACTCGGACTTTTATCACCATGTTGCCAATTTCTTTGTTGTTCTTGTAAAACGGTGACATTTTTTTGAGTAAAATTATGACTTTTTTCATCATTTTGGCGAATAAAATTCCGATTATCATTATTATAATATTGCCAACATTTTAAAGTTTACTTAAAAAATTGGGACTTTTGTCGAGTAAAATTACGCCTTCCATACATAAAATAGCCCAAATTTAAAGCTTTCTCTTGTAAAATTGTGACTGTTAAAGTAAAATTCCAACTTTTATCGTAATATTTCACGAATGTTCCATTTTTCTTGTAAGGCGCGCGCAATGGCGGTAAAAAAACTTGGCTATGAAATAAAACTATGAACATAAAACAAAACACTTGCACAATGGCATGAATAAGAAAAACTTATTTGGACAAAGACAAAGGGCATGGATCATTGGCATGGATGTAGAGTGTGATCGATGGAAGTAGAAGGTGATAGAGGGTGAGAAGGAGGAGATGTTGCCAGGACGAACAACAGAAACAGACAGGTGACATGATAAGTGAAAACAGGTGTGAGACATGAGGATAGATGAAAACTAATGAGTAGTCATGGTGACAAAACAAACCAGGAAGTGCAAAAACAGGAACTGAGTGGCCAAAAAACAAACAGAACATGACTAAAACAAAACATGATCACATAGACATCACAGATTGCTGCCGGACAATATATATATATATATATATATATATATATATATATATGTATGTATGTTTACTTATTATAATAATACATTTTTTATATAATTAATATTTATTATAACTGAATATTAAAAGTATATGAGAGTTCAACTCCTACCTTGTTTACTTTCCGGGATGACCTCCTTAAAGTTTTGTAATCAATCAAAAATATCAAATGTCACGGATAAGTATAGAAATATTTTTTTTGTATTTTTCCCATCATGCCTTGCAATGGATTTAAATGGGTGTAATTTCGAATTTATACGGGGATCGGACTTTTTAAAAAAAAATAATATTCACAATGTTGAGTGAACGGGTTGGGTTATGTGTGACGATGTTTGTTGACATTTTCATCTGGTTGATTCTTTTTTTTTCCTGCTCCATGACCAGGAAAGGTTGTTTAGATTGGGTGATATAAGTAAACACTGTGCTTGTATTACCAGTGAGCTGAGTTTCTTACATCGTCCACAAGATAGTGACAAATTACCACTTGGGTATTTATGTTTTATACGCAAATACCCGGCACGGCCTAGTTACTTATTGAACTTGCGTCGTCGTAAAACGCGCCCTGCCGGCATCTCCAATTTTACCCCTGGCCCTTGGTTTGGAAACCCCTGACTTTTATTGTGATATACTCATCAGCCTTACATCACCAATTTTCTGACGGAGGGATGTTAGGGATGTTTATTAAAAAAATTAACTTGCTCAAAATGGCGCGGCAATATTCTGCTTCCCTGTTCGATCCCTGTGCGAATATTGTGGGCCTCAAATGAGAGTATTTTTACAGATGTAAGCAGAAAACCAGTGATGAGTTCATTAGGAACATTACGTCATTTACACTTAGAAGGTTGATCTAGGTTTGTGGAAGATAATCCTGCAAGGTAGCCTTTTTTTTATGTAACACCCTGCCTGGAGGATTTCTCCTCGCCGGGACGGCGGTGGACGCGCAGTCAGCAGGCCTCACGGTGCGTTTGACAGCGGCGAGAAGGTGCTGATAACTCCGAATGACAAAGTGTCAGCGCGGATGCGAGCGTGCGTTTGATGCTCTTCCATAATGCATGCGGCTAATGGGGGCAGCCTCGCCGCGCGCGAAGCAGCCGCAGCCGCAGCATCTATCACGGGCTCTTAGCCTTTATAGCAGCTGACACCGGCAAATAAATGACTCCCCTGTAGTAGTACACACACACGCTTCACCTTTGACCCCTTTAGGCCCCCCACTGAGGACCTACTCAAATTCAGTATTTGTTGATTACATTATATTAATGTTTTTTTATTTTCTAAGCATTGATTAATTGATTGAAACTTTTATTAGTAGATTGCACAGTACAGTAAATATTCCGTACAATTGACCACTAAATGGTAACACCCGAATAAGTTTTTCAATTTGTTTAAGTCGGGGTCCGCGTTAATCAATTCATGGTAATTAATTCCCTTGCTCCAAAGCTTCTGGGGTCAGCAACGTGCGGCTCTAGGGCCACATTTGGCTCTTTGGCGGGGCCCTGATGGCTCTGTGGAGCTTTTTCCAAAAAATGTATGAAAATGGAAAAAAGTATGTTATTTTATTTGGATTATGTAGGACAGGGGTGTCAAACTCAAATACAGAGCGGGCCAAAATTTAAAACTGAACGAGGCCGCGGGCCGAGGTTGAACAAATTAATCCTTTAATAGGGACCCAAGCAAGTTTTGCATTGAATATTTACCAAGCAAGGCTTATATAACTTTATAGTGTCATGCAAAATCCAGTTTGAAATAATAATAACTAAAAAAATATCAATGGCATATCAAATAAAATAAAAAATACAACATGGGGCGGGGTTTGGTGGTAGCGGGCGTGTATATTGTAGCGTCCCGGAAGAGTTAGTGATGCAAGGGGATCCGGGTATTTGTGCGGTTGTGTTTATGTTGTGTTACGGTGCGGATGTTCTCCCAAAATCTGTTTGTCATTCTTGTTTGCTGTGGGTTCACTGTGTGGCGTATATTTGTAACAGTGTTAAAGATGTTTATACGGCCACCCTCAGTGTGACCTATATGGCTGTTGAGTCGCATATATTATGTGAGTGGGCCGGCACGCTGTTTGTATGGAGGAAAAGCGGACGTGGCAACATGTAGAGAACGCCAAAGGCAGTGCTTTTACGGCCCGCCCCCAATATTATTATCCAGGTGGAAATTGGGAGAAATTCGGGAGGGTCACTGAACTTCGCAGGCCAGAGTTTACTACACCCATGATGTAGGACATGGGTGTCAAACTCTGGCCCGCCGTGTAATTTAATTTTGCCCTTGAGGCAATATCAATTTAATATTAGAGCTGGCCCGCCGGTGTTATACAGCGTTGATGCCGCTGTAACACCGCGTTCACCGCTAATACTCATACTTGCCATACCCTCCTAATTTTCCCGGTAGACTCTCGAAGTTCAGTGCCCCTCCCGAAAATCTCCCGGGGCAACCATTTTCCCGAATTTCTACCGATTTCCACCTGGACATCTATATTGGGGGCGTGCATTTAAGGCACCGCCTTTAGCGTTCTCTACAACTTGTCGTCACGTCCGCTTTTCCTCCATACTAACAGTGTGTCACATAATATTTGTGGCTTTTACACACACACACACACACAAGTGAATGCAAGGCATACTTGGTCAACAGCCATACAGGTCACACTGAGGGTGGCCGTATAAACAACTTTAGCACTGTTACAAATATGTGCCACACTGTGAACCCACACCAAACAAGACTGACAAACACATTTTGGGTGAACGTCCTTACCGTAACACAACAGAACAAATATCCAGAAACCCTTGCAGCACTAACTCTTCCGGGAGACTTACAGCAAACTAACCAATAATTAACATTTTATTCATGCATTTTCTGTTGCTACTTCGAGGCTTGAATGTTTGGTCCATTCATTATTGTTATTTTATTTTCAAATGTATTATTAGCCTGTGGGAAAAAAATGATATTTACCTCAGAAGATTGCAAATAGAAAAAAAGACAGAACATTTTTATTTAAATTTTATTTGATATGCCATTGATATTCTTTTAATTATTACTATTATTATTTGAAACTGGATTTTGCATGTCACTAAAGTTATATAAGCCTTGCTTGTTCAATATTTAATGCAAAACTTGTTTGGGTCCTATTAAAAGGTTAATTTGTTCAACCTTCGCCCGCGGCTTTGTTCCGTTTAAAATTTTGGCCCACTCTGTATTTGAGTTTGACACCCCTGATGTAGGAGGATAGACAAGTATGTTATTTTATTTGGATTATGTAGGACAGGGGTGTCAAACTCAAATACAGAGCGGGCCAAAATTTAAAACTGAACGAGGCCGCGGGCCGAGGTTGAACAAATTAATCCTTTAATAGGGACCCAAGCAAGTTTTGCATTGAATATTGACCAAGCAAGGCTTATATAACTTTATAGTGTCATGCAAAATCCAGTTTGAAATAATAATAACTAAAAAAATATCAATGGCATATCAAATAAAATAAAAAATACAACATGGGGCGGGGTTTGGTGGTAGCGGGCGTGTATATTGTAGCGTCCCGGAAGAGTTAGTGATGCAAGGGGATCCGGGTATTTGTGCGGTTGTGTTTATGTTGTGTTACGGTGCGGATGTTCTCCCAAAATCTGTTTGTCATTCTTGGCCCATGAGGATAGACATGACACAAACCTTCCTAATTGTTAAAAATCCCACTGTTTGATATCTTTGCGTTTATGCTTCACTGATGAGACTATTTGGCAAGCGCCGTTTTGTCTTACTAATGTCAGCGGCCCTTGAACTCACCGTTGTGTGGACCCTGACTCGGCAGTTTGTTTACATGTACAACTTTCTCCGACGCTGCTACAGAAAGACTTGTTTTAATGTCACCCCTTTGTTGCCTCATTTTGTCCACCAAATATTTTATACTGTGCGCAAATGCAAAAAGGTTAGCTTTGTTGATGTTATTGACTTGTTGGAGTGCTAATCAGGCATATTTGGTCAGTGCAACCTATTGGATGCTAAAATGCTATTTATGCTAGCTGTATGTACATATTGCATCATTATTCCTCGTTTGTAGGTATATTTGAGCTCATTTAAGTTCCCTTACTCCTCCTCTGTGTATTTAATGTATACTTACATTATCTGGACGTGATATTAGCTGCATTTCTGATAATTGTCAGTGTGCCATGTTGTTCCAGACCACAGCAAACGTTACCCAGCTTGCCAAGATTGTAATAAATAGACTAGAAGAAGACCTTAGGCCATTCTAAGACAGTAATTTCCAGGAGTTATCTCACCCTCTGAGAAGACTTGTGAATGTTTTCCAAAGTTGTAAAAATGTGTAGAATAAAAACTACATTTCAATATTTCTGTCAACGAAGATTTGCGTCAGCCTGGGACACATAGTCAATTTGATAGTAGGCTAATATAGCTAATTAGCCACATACATCATGTGCTGCCTTCATTATAACACAATTTTTTTTATTTTTTTTTTGCGGTTCCAGATCGATTACTTTTTTGTATTTGTGTTCCAAAATGGCTCTTTCAACATTTTGGGTTGTCGACCCCTCCATTAAACCATCCGATTGTATTTAAAATCAGCACAAAGCGAAAGCCATTTATCAACAACACCCAGAAACACAATGATAGTCACACACACACTATATGTGGTGAAATTTGTCATCTGCATTTGACCCATCCCCTTGTTCACCGCCTGGGAGGTGAGGGGAGCAGTGAACAGCGGCGATGGCCGCGCCTGGGAATTATTTTTGATGTTTCAACCCCCAAATCCAACCCTTGACGTTGAGTGCCAAACAGGGAGGTAATAGGTCCCATTTTTATAGTCTTTGGTATGACTCGGCCGGGGTTTGAACTCACGACCTACTGGACACTCTAACCACATAATAAATTTCCGTAGAGTCTACGTCACGATGGAAAAACGCTTCGGCACTCTGACCATGTTATTAGATCAGTCATACTGGAAATAAGCAAACATTTCAAAGAATTGTGCTGTTTATCGAAACTTAGCACAATTTCTTTTTACTAATTCACTTAAAGAATAAAGAGATTAACAATAATGCTAAGTTTTGTTTAAATATGACTTATGGCGCTGTATCTGCGTGTGCGTATAAAAAAAAGCGTTTCCCAAATGAACGGCTCTGTGGAGGGAGGCGTGGCCTGCGGGCCTGACTGCGGAACGGGGTGTGCAAGGTCCAGCCTCGAAGACAGCGACAGGTGAGTGGATGGCCCAGGTGGGCCTGGTTATCTAACCACCTGTCGCCTTTATTAGCAGCAGCTGGGACGAGACACGGGGGTTGGAGTTGGAGAGCGAGGGAGACACGGACGCAGAAAAAGACATTTTGCTGGAAAGCGAAAACCTTGCACTATTTGATGAAAATAAAACAGTGCTGTACCCCTGTGTGGTGGTCCGAGGAACCCACTAGAGGGCAACATCTACAGGCTCAGATCTCGGAATCGGTTGTCATGATTAAAAAGACTCGATTCGTTCATTAAACGTCAAGTCCCTATTCAAAAGAAAGTCGTAGTGATGCTAGCGCTTCAGGTGGCTGATAAGGTTTGATGTGTTGATGCCATCAGTCCCACACCATCCATGCCATGTTTGTTTCCGGTGAGCTCAAAAGGAGCGCTGGATTTGCTCGCCCGGAGCATTTTTTTTTTCATGTTTATTTCCTAACACACACCTGATAATCATCATGTACACATGTTGCTCACCTCCTTCTTATTCTCATCACAACTAACGCCCCGCTAAGGTGTGGAGGTGACGGTGAGCGCCTAATGTTTTTATTCCTTCGGATCATTTACACCTCCACGGTCCAGATCTCATTTCCCACAACTTGGTGTCACTTTCTCCCGGCGCCTGGTCGGTAATTGTGTTGCCTGCCGCCGTCTGCGCTTACACCCGCCGCCGAGATGAGGGAAATGTTCTCTCGCCACGCACCAAACCGTCTCAAAGAAACGCCTCTTGTTCTCAGAGCGACACTAGACAAGCGCCCCGAGGCGTCCTTGTGTCTCACTCTGCTAACTCCATTTGCGTTTTCATTTGATGTCAACTCGAACAGACGGAGCGACGTGCATGGATCGTTAGGGATGGTTGCCGTTCACATTCCTGGAATCGATACTGGTACTCAATGGTTTGCATTTGCGAGTATGACAATAAATTGCAACTACAGTTGCAAGTCCAAGACGTTAGGTGGCAGTAGTGTATAGTGTCAGGTTCAAACACTGATGACATCTATTAAACAGGACAAGAAGCAAGGAATCAAAAACAGAGACAGAATTAAATTTGGCTTGTTGAGGAGAAACGTGTACATCTGTACATATATGTATATTATATATATATATATATATATATATATATATATATATATATATATATACATATATACACACACACATATATACACATATTTATATATATACATATATACATTTACATATATATATATATATATATATATATATATATATATACATATATATATATATATATATATATACATAAACACACACACACATATGTGAAGTGAATTATATTTATATAGCGCTTTTTCTCAAGTGACTCAAAGCGCTTTATATAGTGAAACCCAAAATCTAAGTGACATTTTCAAACCAGTGTGGGTGGCACTGGGAGCAGGTGGATAAAGTGTCTTGCCCATGGACCCAACGGCAGTGACTAGGGATGGCGGAAGCGGGGATCGAACCGGCAACCCTCAAGTTGCTGGCACAGCCACTCGACCAACCGAGCTATACCGCCCCTATGTATATATATATATATATATATATATATATATATATATATATATATATATATATATATATATATATATATATATATACATAACAAAATTAAGTACAATTTTTAAAAGATTTTGGACAATCCTTTATTAATTTTACTTAATTTTGTTGCATCTTCAACTTAATTATACCAAGTTTAACCAACCTATAAAATACATTTAATTAGGTCCTTTGTAATTATTTTCCACCTTTTTTAATGTTTATTTAACCTTTGTTGTGTTGCATATTCAAATGATCACCAACTTCAATATTTGTACATACATATATACATACATATATATTATCTACAGTATCTAGGTGTGGTGTACTTAATATGCTGTCTTATTTCATTTTAGTCCAACTTCATTTTTGGACACTTTTAATTTTTTTATTTTACCTAATTTTGTTGCATCTTCTACTTAATTATACTAACTTTTACCAACCGAAAAAATCAATTCAATTGGATTCCCATTAATCAATTTGCTGCCTTTTTTCATGTTCATTAAACCTAATCCTGTTGCATATTCAACTCATCACCAACTAAATCATACCAAGTTGGGACAAAAAAATTGACTGGGAAATGCTGTGAAATTTTCCCCAGCATGTTTCCACATAAAGTTAGCATGTACAGTGGGGCAAAAAAGTATTTAGTCAGCCACCGATTGTGCAAATTCTCCCACTTAAAATGATGACAGAGGTCTGTAATTTTCATCATAGGTACACTTCAACTGTGAGAGACAGAATGTGGGGAAAAAAAATCCAGGAATTCACATTGTAGGAATTTTAAAGAACTTATTTGTAAATGATGGTGTAAAATAAGTATTTGATCAACCATTCAAAGTTCTCACTGATGGAAGGAGGTTTTGGCTCAAAATCTTATGAGAAATGGCCCCATTCATTCTTTCCTTAACACGGATCAATCGTCCTGTCCCCTTAGCAGAAAAACAGCCCCAAAGCATGATGTTTCCACCCCC
>NC_084619.1:58614862-58629862 GCF_033978795.1 Nerophis ophidion | reverse complement strand
CTAAAAGCTAAGCTAATAGACTTGGAGAGTAGAAGCCGTCGGAACAACATTAGAATGGTCGGCGTACCCGAAAGCATTGAAGGTACAAACCCAACAACGTTCTTCTCTCAATTGCTGGTCGAAGTCTTGGGTGAACATACGTTGTCGTCGACCCCGGAGCTGGACCGTGCCCACCGCTCGCTAACAGCGAAGCCAGGCCCCGATGAGAAGCCGAGACCGGTCGTGATATGCTTCCACCGATTCCAAACGAGGGAGCTGGTGGTGCGGGAAGCTCGGAAACGCAGAGGCAAATTAATGTATAAGGACTCACCGATACACATCTTCGAAGACTACTGCCCTGAAATACTGGAACAGCGGGCCGTGTACCGGGACGTCATGAAAGACCTCTACAACCTAGGCCTCAAACCAGCCCTCCACTACCCGGCTAAGCTAATGGTTTCAACCAAGGATGGAAAGAGACAACGACTCGCATCTGTGAAAGACGCCCAAGACCTCGTCAAGTCTCATAATCAACGCAACCAAGAGCAGGCGAACGACTAACATTAGTTGGTATGACTTTAATGAAACTTTGTTTGATATGATGTGACTACCTCACAAGGCATGGCGGGACGGCGCTAGCTTGGCTAACTACAGCCATGTCTGGAGGCTACACTGCCGGCACCAACCTTAAAACACTTGCCGGGCTTGTTCTATCACGTTTAACTATGCCAACGTAACGCCAACTCTAGGCCTGACTGTGAACATTACATCTGTGTGGTCACTCATTGAATTCACTCTCATTCACTTTTTGTCATTCATTTTTTGTTTAACCATTTAGCTAATATATTATGCTGACATTCCAGAGCTAACCTGTTAAATATACAATTATTGTCATTAGGGTTTAAACAACCATCGATATTGTTTATTTTATTTTGGTACATCGACGTTCGAATTCTTTTGTCTTCCCATTACATTTACTTATCACGTTCTAATAGATATATATTACACAGTGGTTTATCTTTTCTAGTATTACTATTATTATTTGACCTAACTGCTGATATACCTATTTCTTAACTGGTTACTATTATTCCATATCCATACATCCATAGGCGTATACATTGCTTATGTGTGTGTATGTATGTGTATATTTATATGTATATACATATGTGACACCACTTACTTATACTTTATCCAACTACATGCCATTTGAGTTGTTTATACTTTTTTTAATTTACTTTTCTTGCTTTTCTGAAGTTGTTTTGATACTAGGTACTAGGTGTCTCGAAGGAATATACTGCAGTTTTGATGCACTTTAAAATGTTCGGACTCTGTTGGAGCCAATCTGTTGTTCTCGGGAGGTGGAAAAACCGGAAGCCGTTATGGATACGTCCATGCAGGCGCAAGGACAGCGCACTGCTGTGAAAAGGACACTGAAGGTTCAGGTTCGACAATGGGGTTCTCAGGTCCTGGGACGATGGTCCTGTAGGTGGTTGCCAGGTGTAACACACCTGGCATTATTGTATGTTGTTGTGTCTGTGAGTGTGAGTGTGTGTGTGAGCTTGCTGTGTTTTCTGTACATATATGTTTTTATTGGTTTGTTTATCACCTCATTCCTTCCTCTCACGCTTCTGTTTTACCCCCTCCTCTTACTAGTACCCTCTGCAGTTCCCAGTTACCGTGCATCAGCCCCCCTCCTGATCCGCTTGTACACATCAGCCCGTTCTGCTCTCTTAGTTGGACATGGTGAGAAATGACAAGCACCAGTAATACACTCAGATTTGTTTCATGGAATGTGAGGGGTGTGGGGAGCGCCACTAAAGTTGGGAGGGTCTTGACCCATTTGCAACACCTCAAAGGAGATATATTTTTCATTCAGGAGACCCACCTCCGCAACAGAGAGATTTCACGACTTAAAAGAGCCTGGATCAGCCATATTTTTCATTCAAAATTCAACGAAAGGGCCAGGGGCACAGCCATCCTAATTCGTAAAAACATTTCATTCGAACTTAACCAAACTGTAGCAGACCCTGCCGGCCGTTATATCATTGTGTCTGGAAAACTGCAAGGCACCCCAGTCATACTCGCTAGCGTTTATGGACCTAACTGGGATGACAATTCTTATGTGACTAAATTGTTTACATCATTTCCAAACATTGGAAATCATTAGATTATCATGGGCGGGGACTTTAACCTGGTGCAGGATCCTGTACTGGACCGATCATCAAACAAACTGGCTCCCTTATCTAATTCAGCTAAAACATTGGATACTTTTGCTAAACAGTTAGGTCTTACAGACCCGTGGAGACACGCCTCCCCTACAATTAAGCAATTCTCCTATTTCTCTCATGTACATCACACTTACACTCGGATAGACTTCTTTCTTCTCGACAATAGACTACTTTCCAAAATTAAAACATGTAATTACCATAGTATTGTAATCTCTGATCACGCTCCCACCTCAGTCGACATCAATATGGACACTCAACCTAGACCCCTTAAACAATGGCGATTCAACTCAGCCTCACTAGCAGAAGACAATTATAGGAATTTCCTCCACGATCAAATTGAGTGTTTTTTCGAACTGAACGATTCACCAGAAATTGGAAGAGGTATATTATGGGGGGCATCTAAAGCTTATATTAGAGGTCAACTTATATCTTTTATTTCAAATTTAAATAAGACAGAAACCATTCAAATCAATGGGCTGCTCCGTAAGATTAAGGATCTTGACGATAAGTACGCTTTAAACTCGGACTCGACACTATATAAAGAACGCCTTCGCCTACAAACTGACTTTGACCTTATGTCTGTCAATAGAGCAAAATTACAACTACTCAAATCCAGACAACGATTTTTTGAATCTGGGGAAAAAGCTGGCAAGCTCTTAGCCCACCGGGTTAGGGAGGAAGCATCGTCGAGGCTAATCACATCTATTCGCTCTAACACAGGAGAACTACATACTGATCCAGCTAAGATAAATGAAACATTTGCCGCATTTTATACAACATTATATACGTCAGACTGCCCCCCTTCTTCACATGAACTATTTAATGATATAACATTCCCCCAGATCGAACATGGAGCTGTGAGGAGCTTGGGTCAGCCCATTAGTGTCATCGAGATCACAGAAGCCATCAAATCCTTACAAAGTAATAAATCGCCCGGTCCAGATGGTTTCAGTGCAGAATATTATAAAACTTTCTCCAGTGTTCTTGCTCCGGCTCTAAGAGACATGTATAATGAAGCATTCCTGAACCATCGCCTCCCAGAATCCTTATCGAAGGCCACCATTTCTCTCATACTAAAAAAAGAGAAAGACCCCCAGCTTTGCAGCAGTTATAGACCAATTTCGCTCTTAAATGTAGATTTAAAAATTCTGTCCAAGGTTCTTGCTCTCCGGCTCCAAAGGGTGATGCCTTCCATCATATCGTTGGATCAAACAGGTTTTATGTTAGGCCGGCAATCCTCACACAACACTCGGCGCCTCCTAAACATTATTCATTCGCCAAACCCCTCAACCCCGGAAGTGGTGGTGTCCCTCGACGCGGAGAAAGCCTTTGATAGGGTCGAATGGGAATATCTATTTGATGTTATGGGTCGGTTTGGTTTTAATGAAGATTTTATTCTTTGGGTTAAACTTTTATACTTGTCCCCTGTAGCTTCGGTACGCACAAATAATACACTGTCCTCCCCAGTTTTTCTTAAAAGAGGTACCAGACAAGGTTGCCCGCTGTCTCCATTACTGTTGGCTATTGCGATAGAACCCCTTGCACTTTGGCTGCGCGCGGAGAGGGGCTTTAAAGGTATCACCCGGTCGGACACGCTGCACAAAGTGTCGCTTTATGCGGACGACTTGCTCCTATACATCTCAGATCCTGCTAGCTCACTCCCAGTAATCTTTAACATTTTGGAGCGGTTTGGCACACACTCTGGCTACAAACTTAATTACCAAAAAAGTGAACTATTTCCGATCAATTCCCTAGCTAAACAGTTACCGCGATCTTTAGCTGCATTCAAATAGGCACAGGACGGGATCCATTACTTGGGAATTTTTATTACTCCGGCTATGTCTGACATGCTCCGGGGAAATTTCCTACCCCTAGTTGAAAAAATGGAGAAGGACTTTGCCCGCTGGTCTATTTTACCATTATCTCTCGCTGGCCGGATCAATCTTATCAAGATGATCACTCTGCCTAAATTCCTTTACCTTTTCCAACATATCCCCATATTCATTACTAAATCTTTTTTTGATAAATTAGACAAATCAATATCCAAATTTTTATGGGGGGCCGGATCGGCCCGAATCCGCAAGTCGGTCCTACAATCTCCCAAATCTGAGGGAGGGCTTGCACTCCCTAATTTTAGACAGTACTATTGGGCGGCTAATGTACAGAAACTCCTATACTGGATGGATGGAAGCTCACGGACCCTCCCGGCCTGGGTATCCCTTGAAACGGCAATTCCACACTTTTCACTACATTCTTGCTTATGCTCACCACTCCCCTTTCCACTTAAACTTGAAGGCGCAAACACCATTGTATCGATCTCCTTGAAAATATGGATCCATCTAAGGAAACATTTGGGTTTTCAGGGCCCATCTATTCTGACTCCGCTACTTAAAAACCAATTATTTAAACCTTCCCGTACCGACTCCGCATTTATGACCTGGCACGATCACGGTATCACCACTGTGGAAGACCTCTACACAGACGGTGTGTTCTCATCCTTCGCTGAACTTTCTTCCAAATACGACTTGCCAAACTCCCACCTTTTTCGTTTCTTTCAGGTGAGGGACTTCGTAAAGAAGCAGTTCCCACACTTCCCAAATCGTCCCCCGGAAACTCTTATAGATACATTGCTATCTCTGAGCCCAAATCATAAAAAATGTATCTCTGTGATTTATACCTCCTTAAACTCAGTTGCTCCAAACTCTTTATCAGTGATAAAAGCCTCGTGGGAGAGCGATCTTAACATCAACATATCTGAGAAACTCTGGAACTCTGCCCTGAAACTGGTCCACTCCTCCTCGATTTGTGCCCGTCATGGTCTCATCCAATGCAAAGTAATCCATAAAATTCACTACACTAATGCAAAACTATCCAAAATCTACCCCACTGTTAGCAATACCTGTAATAGATGCAAACAATCTCCGGCTGATCATGTCCATATGTTCTGGTCCTGCTCTAAATTATGTTCCTTTTGGGAGGACATTTTTGAAACTATCGGAAAGGCATACGGTCAAGACTTTCCCTCCAACCCATTGTCAGCCATTTTCGGCATATGCCCTGATAACACATGCCCTGTGCCACTAAAACGCGCTGTGGCTTTTACGACCTTGCTGGCCAGGCGACTGATCTTGTTCAATTGGAAGCTGGCTCACCCCCATCACACGGCCGTTGGATTAAAGAGGTTCTTTACAATTTAAAATTGGAAAAACTTAGGTTTTCACTAAATGGCTCTGCTCAAGTGTTTGAAAGTTCATGGAGTCCTTTCTTACTGCATGTCAACTCTCTTGACTTATGTCCAGACGCAGATGAGGAATAATCTCCCTTTTATTTAGTATTAGTATTATTTATTTTATTTTATTTATTTTTTTTCTCCCTTTCTCTCTCCTTTTAGTCTCTTTCTGTTTTTGGTTTTGTATGGGTGTATGTGTGAATGTGTGTGTCTTTGTCGTCTTACTTGTTGTTTGTGCCATGTGTCCCTGGTTGGTTCGACCTGAGTGGGGTGGGTGGGTGTATTTAGGGGTAAAGGTATGAAGAATTCACTGACTCTAAAATTGTACTGTTTCGACTTGCACCTTTTTTCTGTATATGTGAAAAAGTCAATAAAAAAAGTTGGATTAAAAAAATATATGGTCTTTTTTCTGCACCATCTAGGTATATATTGACGCTTACATAGGTCTGGTGATAATGTTCCCCTTTAAATCGGTTTGTCCTGCATTTTATTGTCCTGTATCTCCGGCCTGAGGGCATCAGTTCAAAAAGTTTATGTCCAGGGTGAGATGGGTCCTTTATGATGTTTTGGGCCTTTTTGAGGCAGTTTTTATGACCCTCTGAAGTGCATTTCTCTCTGCCACCGTGCAGCTGGCATACCACACACACTTGCAGTATGTCAGCACACTCTCTATTGAGCAGCGATAGAAGGACACAAGCACTTTTTGAGACAGGATGTTCTTTTTGAGGAGTCTCAGAAAGTCTTTGCTGTGCCTTTTTAATGCTCACTGAGGTGTTCATACTCCACGACAGGTGGAGTATGAACACCTCAGGGATAATGTTTACATACAAAATGTATAATAAAGTCAATATAGCAAAATATTTCAACAACAGCAAAAACTATTATTGGTCAACAAAATTTTTTTTATTGTTTTTGTGATATCGTATCAAAATACTTAGTATCGTCACTGTCCATATTGGTATCGATCTGCCAACCTTTGTCAACATTCAAGAACCCACGCATAGCGGTTAGCATAGCTTCTTGTAAGGTGTGTGGTGTAGCATGTTTAGCTGTCCCAGTGCTAATGCTACGTGAAAGAAACAGTTTATTCGTATTAGTGATTTAGAAGCTGCACTGTGGAGGGACGTTAGCCAATATAGCAAGGACGCAACACGCACGAAAGGCTCCGTCGTCCTTGTTTGATATGTTTCTCTGTGGTCCACCAGTGAGCTCCAACCTGAGCCATGGGGAGTACCCGGACTGCAGGAGCGAGAGGGAGTCGGGGGGGGAGGCCTCGCTCCTGGTGTCCCCTCTGGTGGTGGCGGGGATCGTCATAGGCCTGGTGCTCTTCCTGTCCTGCGTCACCATCATCGTGGGCAGCCTCCGCAAAGACAGCCGACTGAGGAACCCGCACCTGCCAGCCAGCTACGGTCGGTGCAGGACAAACGGACGCGGGGTGGGGCTTTGGGGGCTGGCCCAAAGGTGACCATGTCTCTGTGACTAACGCAGGTCCTGACGCGTACTCCTTCGGGGGCTCGGCGGGGGACCTGAGGTCCGCCTGCTACCAGGACTTCTCTTCCGGTTGGAACTTGGACTCTCTCAGTCTGTCGCAGGTCAACCACTTGTACCCCGACTCTCCTCCACGGTGAGTCCTTGTCCTTCCCTTTGTGCGCCCATTAAGTTGGACCGTTTTGTGTTGAAGACGTTTACGTTCACTTCAAGTTCCCGAAACGCAAAAAAACGCTCGTCTTTTTGACATTTCCATCAAACGCCAACGTGGCCTCTTCTCCTCCTTGGTGCTCATTTATCAGCGCGTTTTGCTGCCCTTTGGACTACTGTGTGTGTGTGTGTGTGTGTGTGTGTGTGTGTGTGTGTGTGTGTGTGTGTGTGTGTGTGTGTGTGTGTGTGTGTGTGTGTGTGTATGTGTGTGTGTGTGTGTGTGTGCGTGTGTAAAAAGGCAGACGTCAAGGTGTGTTTGATCTAAATGTCAGCTAGTTTAATTGGCAACTTTAATAATTCAAACACACCCTTTCCCCGGCCGTGTGTGTGTGTGTGTGTGTGTGTGTGTGTGTGTGCTTGAATTTCTACCCTTCTTGAGACACTAACAAGGAAAAGTACCTTCCATATGAGGCCCGGTGAACAAGTCTAATAGAGAATGTCTCATTTGCACCCCCTGGTGGTAAAGGTGGGAATTTTCAAATTGACTGTGTGTCGGTTTTAAAAGTGCTCCCCCTCTGGTCAACATATGAAATAACTAGTATGTGAAAAAATTTGAAGTGCTCCTCCTCTGGCCAACACATGTAATAACAGGTGTGTGTAACAAACTGAAATGCAGCCCCTTTGCCCAAAATTAATTTAAAAAAATGAATAAATAAATATGTATAAAGATACATACTGTAAGAACTTGAAGTACAAAATGAAAATTAAAATAACAATTACAAACAAAAAAATTCAAAAAAAAAATTAAGTAAAAGTTTACGTTTTTTATATTTGTATAGTTTGTATATATTATTAGTGTTGTAAATACAAATCTTTATATATCTAGAAAGGGTGGTCCTAAAGAGAGAGGCATTTTTCAGAAGTCTCAAGAAGGTAAAAAATACAAGCATGTGTGTGTGTGTGTGTGTGTGTGTGTGTGTGTGTGTGTGTCTGCTTGAATTTCTACCCTTCTTGAGACACCAACAAGGAAAAGTACCGTCCATATGAGGACGAGTGAACAAGTTAGGACATACTGTAAATCATGGTCCCAAAACAGAGAACCCATCCATTTTCTACCGCTTATTCTCTTTGGGGTCGCTGGTGCCTATCTCGGCTACAATCGGGCGGAAGGCGAGATACACCCTGGACAAGTCGCCACCTCATCGCAGGGCCAAAACAGAAAAGCATTGCATCTAATAGAGAATGTCTCATTTGCACCCCCTGGTGGTGAAATCCATAAAAATGAGGGTGGTGCCAAAAAGGACGGATTTTTCAAATTGACTGCGTGTCGTATTAAACGCGCTCCCCCTCTGGTCAACATATGAAATAACAAGAGTGTGTAAGAAATTGAAATGCGCTCCCATTGGCCAAAATGTATTAAAAAAAAATTAATAAATATGTATATAGAGACATACTGTAACAACTTGAAGTAAATAATGATGGTTAAAAAAACATTACCCAAAACATTTTTTTTCAATAAAACCTGTCTTTTTCTCACAATGTGTTGACTTTTTTCTCATAAAATTGGGAACAGTTTCTCATATTCTGTCTGTTTCTGTAATACTGCAATATTTTCTTGTAAAATTATGACTTTTTTAATGTAAAATGATTACTTTTTAATACAAAATGGTGACATTTGTCATAGGAAATTCTGACTTTTATCACAACATTGCAATGTTTTTGCTGTTCTTGTAAAATAGTGACATTTTTGGAGTAAAAATTATGACTTTTGTGATAATTTTGTCGAGTAAAATTACGATTGTTATAATAATATTGATGGGGATAGGTTGATTGGCAACACTAAATGGTCCCTAGTGTGTGAATGTGAGTGTGAATGTTGTCTGTCTATTTGTGTTGGCCCTGCGATGAGATGGCGACTTGTCCAGGGTATACGCCGCCTTCCGCCCAAATGCAGCTGAAATAGGCAAGCAGTAGAAAAATGGATGGATGGATGGATGGATGGATAATATTGCCAAAATGTTTACATTTTCTTATAAAATGTTGACTTTTGTCGGGTAAAATTATGACTCTTTTTATAAAATGGCCAAAATGTTAAGCTTTTCTTGTAAAATTGCAACTGTTATTGAGTAAAGTTCCAACTTTTATCATAACATCTGTCATGACGAGGTCTATGGTGAGGTTTGTTTTCCCGAGGTGCAAAGCGATTGGAACGGACATGGCGTGAAGGTAAGGACATCTTTTAATTAACAACTCAAAATAGGTACAAACGAAAAGCGCTCACAGTGGAGGTACGAAAACTTGGCCCTAAAAACAAAAACGTGCACTAAGGCAAAACAATGGACATAAAACAAAAACTTTCACTGCGGCATGAATAACGAAAAATTCACTTGGAACGAGAAAGGAACATGGATCATCGGCATGGATAACATGGGTGTGAAAGAGGTGATAGACGGTGAGTAGAAGGTGATGTCGCCAGGCTGACTGCCTGGCAACTACAGGCTTAAATAGGTGCAGTTATGACAGGTGCGTGAGTCCAAACAAATTAGGTGCTTGAGTCGTGAACACACAACAGGTGAAAACTGATGGGTTGGCACGGTGACCAAAACGAACAAGAGTGCCCAATGAGTCCAAAACCAAAGAGAACGTGACCACAAAACATGACAATATCGCACAAATGTTCAGTTTTTAGGTCTCAGGAAGGTATGAAATACAAGAGTGTGTATGTGTGTGTGTGTGTGTGTGTGTGTGAGGAGGTGGGGTGTCACAGATGGTTGAAAGATACTCAGATCAGCTGAGAACTTCATACCTGTGGAGACTTAAAGCCTCTACTTCCTCGTGCTGACACACACACACACACACACACACACACACACACACACACTTGTATTTCTTACCCTCTTGAGACCTGAGAAAAATGCCTCCCTCTTTAAGACCACCCTTTCTAGATATATAAAGAAGTGCATTTACAACATTTATAATATATACATACTATGCAAACATAACAGTTTGTTGTGAAAAATGAGTTGGAATTTCACAGGAAAAACTTAGAATTTTGGCAGTGTTATAACAAAAGAAAAACTTAGAATTTTGGCAGCGTTATAACAAAAGAAAAACTTAGAATTTTGGCAGTGTTATGACAAAAGTCGTTATTTTACTCAACGCAAGTCAAAATTTTACAAGAAAAACTGAAAATGTGTGCAATAGTATGATAAATGTTGGAATTTTACTCAATAACATTCGCAATTTTGCAAGAAAAACTTAACATTTTGGCAATTTCACGGAAAGAGCGGTAACTTTACTCGACAAAAGTCACAATTTTATAAGAAAACTTTAAAATGTTGGCAATATTATAATAATAATCGGAATGCAGGACATTAAGGACTTTTGTCATAACTGACTTACTAAAGTCAACATTTTACAAGAATAACAACAAAAAATTGGCGATATTGTAATAAAAGTCAGAATTGTATATGACAAATGTCCCCATTTTGCAGTAAAAAGTAATAATTTTACATAAAAAGTAATAATTTTACATTAAAAGTAATAATTCTACAAGAAAATATTACAGTATTACAGAAACAATATGAGAAATTGTACCCAATTTTATTTTAAAATTTTTTGAGTGTTTTTAGAGTGTTTTGTTTGTTTCTAATTTGTTTTTTAATCTTCATTATTTACTTCAAGTTATAACAGTATGTCTCTAAATACATATTGAGTTTATTTTTTTTTTTAATTCATTTTGGTCAAAGGGTCGCACTTCAATTTCTTACACACACTTATTATTTCATATGTTGACCAGAGGGGGAGCACTTTTAACACCGACACACAGTGAAGTGAAGTGAATTATATAGCGTTTTTTTTTCTAGTGACTCAAAGCAATTTACAAAGTGAAACCGAATATCTAATTTTTACAATTAAACCAGTGTGAGTGGCACTGGGAGCAGGTGGGTAAAGTGTCTTGCCCAAGGACACAACGGCAGTGACTAGGATGGCGGAAGCGGGGATCGAACCTGTAACCCTCAAGTTGCTGGCACGGCCACTCTACCAACCAAGCTATACTGCCCCAACGTCAATTTGAAAAATCCCACCTTTTGGCACCACCCTCATTTTGATAGATTTCACCACCAGAGGGTGCAAATGAGACATTCTCTATTTGACGCAATGCTTTTCCGTATTGGGACCACGATTTACGACCTAACTTGTTCACACCTCCTCATATGGAAGCTTCTTTTCCTTGTTGATGCCTCAAGAAGTGTAGAAATACAAGAACAAGAACACAAAAAACTCAAATCACATCCAAATCGCAAATTGTATTCATCCAGAATTTAAATCGATTCATAATTTTCCAAAATTGATTGAAAAAAATACCATTTAATAAAAATTAAAAAAAAATTGGGAGAAAAGGTTTTTAAAAGAATTTAAATCGATTCATAATTTTCCAATATTGAATGAAAAAATACCATTTCATTAAAAAAAAAAATTGGGAGAAAATGTTTTTAAAAATATACTAAACAATAAATTACGAGATTTGTGTTGAATTGAGAATCGATTTTGAATCGAATAACCACTCCAATGAATCGAATCGAAATTGTTCCTAGCCCAAATACAACCACTCCAAATTATAGTTATATAGCGCTTTTCTCTGGTGACTTAAAGCACTTTTACATAGAGAAACCCAATATCTAAGTTACATAGACAGCTAGACAGCCTGGCCCCGTGTGGCCCCCCCGAGTCAAGAGGCGTGTTGTCTTGTGTTTGTCAGCCGCTCGCAGACTTCCAGGCGGTCTGGGCGGTTGGGATCAAACCTCCTCCGCCTGCAGCTACCAACTCTGCTCTCGCCTTGGCTGCTGCCCAACCTCTTTCTTGTGGTCCAGATCACCACATGCTGACATCAATGAGGTTGGGTTGTTTTATCTGTTCTTTTCTTGTCGTGCCTTGGGGGAGGTTTGTCATCTCACACCATTCTTGTTAAGAATGCGCATCCGGAAGCTGGCAAGAATCGACACACCCGAAGCCGAGGGACGGACATAACTCGCCGACAAAACCTTTCATTCACACCCGGCAAGCGCGTTAGCGGAAGGTGTAGCGTAGTACGTTCGTTGTGGCGTGTGATGGCTTGGTAGCCACTCCCCGGGGGGAAGATATCAGAGGAAAGTGATTAAGTACAATTTTATTGGAATACAAATTATTCTGATAAGTAGCTGTGAAGGGGTAAAACAAACCAGCAGGAAAATGTATTTATTGTTTGTTTTTTTTAACACAACTTTTGGGTCAAGAAGCGCTAACCTCAATAGCTGGGTTAGGGATAATTCAACATTGTAGTCAGCATAATTCAACTTTGGGTAAAGAATTCAACCCAAAAATTGGGTCAAGAAGACATAACCCAATTATTGGGTTATTCATCTAACCCAAAAAGAGGGTCGTCCTTTTCGGAAACAACAGTTGGTTTACAATTGGAGGAGGTTTGCCATCTCACACTATTCTTGTTAAGAATGCGTGTCCGGATGCTGGCAAGAAACGACACACCAGAGGCCGAGGGACGGACGTAACTCGCCGAAAAAAACTTTCATTCACACTCGGCAAGCGCGTTAGCGGAAGGTGTAGCGCAGCAAGTTCGTTGTAGCGTGTGATGGCGAGTTAGCCACTCCCCTGGGGGAAGGTATCAGAGAAAAGTGATTTTAGGTACAGTTTTATTGGAATAAAAAATATTCTGATAAGTAGCTGGGAAGGGTTAGGACCAACCAGCAGGAAAATGTATTTATTATTATTTTTTAACCCAACTCTTGAGTCAAGGAGCGCTAAATCGCTAATGTTAGGGATCGTCGGCAATGACCCGAAAGGAGTATGATTTTCCTCCTTTTGGTAGGATTGTCTTCAGGAGCACGCCTGTGTGTGGAATCTTTTAAAGTGGGGAGACTGGTGCACAGACAGCCACCACATTGTCCTTGGCAAAGAGAAGGCCAGGGTCCAATGGCATGGAGACCAAGACAATTGGGGGCCCATCTTTGCTGCAGTCTTCTGCCGCCTTTGTGACCGTTGTGGAGCTTCTATGCAACCATCATCCACCCACTCCGCCGTTGAGGTCTTTTTCGACGAGGGAGACGCGCAGACTCCAACATCACTTCTTTGCTTTGGGGAGCTGTATCCGATGGCAAGGGAAACCCAGGACGACCGGCACCTCCTCACAACTGCAGGAGGCTGCCGGAGCTCCGGTCTGTTGGGGGACCGCCTATGGTGCGCCTACCAGCACTTGCTCTTCTCTCAGGGTGTGCTCCCCTAGCCTCTAGTCTTCCCAGACTAACCCACAAGGCAGCGGGGCAGTGGTTGGGTGATGCCAGGGCATATAAACAAAGTGGGCCTGCGCATCACGCCTCTGGGGACCACTGCAGCTCAGAGATCCCCCGCCACATTTGCCTTGGGCCGTGGGGCCCTAGTTGCCGTGTGTGGCCACGTGGAGGCCTGACGGGAGTCTTGGTGAAGGAGAGGCTGTGTACTGGCAGGAGAAGACTGATGCACAAGGCTGCTTCTCCGTTCACCACAAGGGCTAGCAAGTGGCATTGTCTGTAAGCGAGAGGTTAGCAAGCAGGTGGAAAGTAGACATGCAACCTTCCCTCTAACTACTGCCCTCGACACATTACAACAGCCTGTAGGCTGGGCCTACCCACACACTTTCATGGATAACCCAACATTGTAGTTAGCATAAGTCAATTTGGGGTAAATAATTCAACCCAAAACTTGGGTCGAGAAAAAGTAACCCAAGTTTTTGGGTTATTTATGTAACCCAAAAAGGGGCTTGGGTCATGATCCGCTACTTGGATCATGTCATATTCTGTCTTGTTCCGTCTTTGTATCACATCCTGTTTAGTATTTTTCTTTCTTAGTTCCTGGTGGCACTTCCTGTTTGTTTCCGTTGCCATAGTTACGTATTAGTGTCACCTGCATCTTGTTTTTCACGCGCACCTGCTCTGTGATTATCTCCTTTATTTAAGCCTGCCCTTTTTGTTCATTCGGTCTCACAGTCTAGTTTGTATTTGATGCAACAGGTGACGTCGCTGACTCCCGCTTGTGGTAAAAGACTTTTTGTACTTTTTAGCTTCCACGCTATTCCGTTGCTTGTCCCTAGCTCACATGCTAGCGCTTTTTGTTCTTTATAGCTCCCATGCTAGTTCTGTTTGTTTTTTCTGTAGTGCCTTGTGCAAGTGTTTTTGTTCTTAGTTTGTTCTTTAGTACAAATAAATCATTTCTTACCTTCACGCTGTGTCTTATCCGACTGCATCAACGAGAGAACGCACCCGCATCACCCCAATGCCAGCTAAGCGTCACAGTTTGTCCTTTTCTGAACCAGCAGTTGGGTTAAAATTGTTGTTTTTTTCAACCCAATTGTTTTTAGGGATTAAAGGTGTTACAGGACATCCACCGCTTCAGCTCTGTCGCCAGTTTGCACCTGAGCAACACCGACGCCACTCTTAGTTAGACAACATACCAGTGCCCTCTGATGTCTTGGAAGTGCAACTACATTGCAAATGAGACTTGAAGGTTACTAGAAAACGGGATGTAACAACTGGACAACAATTTATTAACACGCAGAAACAAACCGAAAATTGAGTACAGATATTGATCCCTGGGTACATACCTTATCGGTTCAAGTATGAACGGTCTCCATCCTTATTGGTAGGTATAAGACGCATTGTTGCCGAAAAAAAGTTGATAGCCCCCAACTTTGGGAGAACTTACTACAGTATTTTGTGTATTTAATAACCCCGGTCCCTAACTAAACATGGCGCTATGGTTAAAGTACCTGGGACCTGCTGTGTAAATGAATGAATGTCTTTATCTCCGTCTTAGGTACGATGAATGCGTCGGCCCCGACTCCACGCAGATCTATATACCCACAGATGACCCACCGCCGTACTCGCTATGGGACCC
>NC_084619.1:58582362-58609862 GCF_033978795.1 Nerophis ophidion | reverse complement strand
TCTTTACTTATATAGCACTAAATCACAAGTGTCTCAAAGGGCTGCACAAGCCACAACGACATCCTCAGTTCAGATCCCACATAAGGGCAAGGAAAAACTCAAAAACTCACTTTTGTATGTTTGTCATATGAAAACAAATTTTTGTTTGACAAAATGAGCATGAAAAACACAGATTAAAAGAAATTGTAAAAAATGTATGATTGACGGATGGAGGTGCAGTTAGAGACTTATGTGTTGAAAGTAAAAAAAAAAACATACGTATATATACATAGATAACTATATTGTATACATATACACATTTACATATATACACAGACATATATCAATCAATCAATGTTTACTTATATAGCCCTAAATCACTAGTGTCTCAAAGGGCTGCACAAACCACCACGACATCCTCGGTAGGAAAACTCACACCCAGTGGGACATTGGTGACAATAATGACCCATTCATATGTATGTATATATATATATTCATACGTATGTATGTATATATACACACACACACACACACATATATATATATATATATATATATATATATATATATATATATATATATATATATATATATATATGTAGGTGTGGGAAAAATCACAAGACTACTTCATCTCTACAGAACTGTTTCATGAGGGGTTCCCTCAATCATCAGGAGATTTAATGGAAGCATTCACATAGAATGGTTTATATAGGGCACAGAGTGGGTGGGTACAAGCAGGCGTAGGGTGTGGTGATTGGCTCATGTGTTACCTAGGAGGTGTTTCCGTCTGTGGCGGCATGTTGAAATGATTTCACTGCGCTTGTTGAGGGATGATAGATCTGGATGATATATAATAAACAGTTTCTCTTTTAAGCATAGGTTGCATCTTTTATTACCACTGTTGTAAGGTGTGCTGGATGCAAGAATTTGCCATGTTATTGAATATTCAACATTATTGTCTTTGAGGTTCCAAATGTGTTTGCTGAGTTCTGCAGAATTCCGCAAAGTCTGGTTTCTAAACGAGGCGTTGTGATTATTCCATCATGTTTTGAACGCTCCTTCGGTTAATCCTACATGTGTTAATGTCCTTGCGTGTTACCTTTGCTTGGTAAACGACTGATGTTTGTAAGCACCCTCCGTTGAGAGGGGAATCAGGTTTCTTGCGACAGTTACATTCCTTATTGGTTTCAGAGTCGTTTAGTCTGGGGGTAGACAGTCCTTTTGCAATTGCTCTGTTGTGGTTTGAAATGATTTGTTGTATGTTATTCATACAGCTGTAGCTCAATTTAATGTTGTTCTTGTTGAATATTTTTCTTAGGGTGTTGCCTTTGGAGAAGTGTTTGTCGATCAGAGTGAGGAACTTGTGGCCGATGTTGGTTGAGATATACATATATATATATATACATATATACATACATATATACATATATATAAATATATATACACATATATATATATATATAAACATATATATATATAAACATATATATATATATATAGGTTATGTATATATATATACACACATACATATATATATATATATATATATATATATATATATATATATATATACACACACACACATATATACACAGAGTATTAGTTTTAAAAAGGAAAAACATCCAAATGGCCCCCGCATGTTTGGTATTTTCACGTTGCGGCCCTCAGTGGAAAAAGTTTGGACACCCCTGTTGAAGAGAGCTGCAAGAGTTGATGTAGGACAAGACAGCTGCCACTAGAGGGAGCTGCTGTGTTGCAAACACATTATAGTATACAGCTTTCATTCATTCTTGACACAAATGAGACAATAACGACCACCATAGACAACTGTGTCGCGTTCGTGTGCGAGTGGGCGGCGGCTAAACCGTTAGCACGTCTTTAAAGTTTCAACTGAAGACAATTAGATCATGAATCACCTCCTTTTTGTGTTAGGATAACAACGTTGTGTCGTCGTTTAGAACATCGAGTCAGTCGCCTTCCTCTTTTTTGTGTCACTGCAAATGTTTTTTTAAGG
The DNA here is from genome assembly GCF_033978795.1 of Nerophis ophidion. NCBI lineage: Eukaryota > Metazoa > Chordata > Actinopteri > Syngnathiformes > Syngnathidae > Nerophis > Nerophis ophidion. Next base: position 58,607,869 of record NC_084619.1, on the reverse strand, counting down.
ATCCATTTGTTTTTAATACTATCACATTGTGTTCAAGATGTTCTTGGTCTGGGAGGGAAACCAATAAACTCTTATAATGAATCTGATTGGTTGGTTTGGGCATGGACACTGAAATAGTCTGTCCCAGGGTCAAACTGTGGCCATCATAAACTCGAGTGACGTTTTTATGTTCTTGACTTGTCTTCCCAGCGTAAAAATAAGTTAGGCAGCGTTAATATGAAGATGCGACAATGATAATAGCCAACATCTTAAGTGTAATGCAAAAGAACTTATTCATTAACGATGAAACCGTGACGTTTGCTCGGCATCTTCTTCCAAGATGCAGTTCGGGCTCGGACACAGCGTAAAGGTAAGAAATGCTGGTTCATTTAACTAAAAACAGGCAAAGAACAAAAACACTGGTGCTAAGTGGAAAAAGCCAAACCAAAAGCGCTAGCATGGAAGCTAGGGAACTAAACACAGGAATAGCATGGAAGCTAACAAGTACCAAAACATGTTTACCAATGTCGGGAGTTAGTGTCATCACTTGTTGTGGGAAACAAAGGCTAGGATGTGAGAATGAGTCACAGAAAATGCAGGCTTAAATAAGGAAGGTAATCAACAAACAGTTGAGAGTCCGGAAACAAGGAACAGGTGAAACAAATATGCAACCATGGCGACAGAACAAACCAGGAAGTGCCCAACAAACCCAAAAACAGAAACAGTATGAAAATATCTATCCATCTTCTTCCGCTTATCAGAGGTTGGGTCGCGGGAGCAGCAGCCTAAGCAGGGAAGCCCAGACTTTCCCCTCCCCAGCCACTTCGTCCAGCTCTTCCCGGGGGATCCCGAGGCATTCCCAGGCCAGCCGGGAGACATAATCTTCCCAACGTGTCCTGGGTCTTCCCTGTGGCCTCCTACTGGTCGGACGTGCCCTTAACACCTCCCTAGGGAGGCGTTCGGGTGGCATCCTGACCAGATGCCCAAACCACCTCATCTGGCTCCTCTCGATGTGGAGGAGCAGTGGCTTTACTTTGAGCTCCTCCCGGATTGCAGAGCTTCTCACCCTATCTCCACCCGGCGGAGGAAACTCATTTTGGCCGCTTGTACCCGTGATCTTGTCCTTTTGGTCATGATCCAAAGCTCATGACCATAGGTGAGGATGGGAACCTAGATCGACCGGTAAATTGAGAGTTTTGTCTTCCGGCTCAGCTCCTTCTTCACCACAACGGATCAATACAGTGTCCGCATTACTGTGTGTATATATATATATATATATATATATATATATATATATATACATATAGTTGCTATACCGCCCTTATGTGTATATATATATATATAAATATATAGTTGCTTTAAAGGCCCCCGGCTAAAAATTTTAAGCCCAATGCAGCCCACAATCAAGAAGTTTGGAGCCCCCTGCTCTTGAGACACATTATCAATTCAACTCTATTTATATAGCACTTTTTATACACAAGCAATTGTCAACACAAAATTTTGAAAAATAAAATACAAACACACACAGTACTATCAACAATATCAACACACAGCATGCAATGGGGATTGAGGAAGTACGCTACCACTGAGTAAAAAAAAAATAGTCAAGCAAAAAAAAGGTAAAAACATTTTCAAAATGTGTATTATTATATTACAGCTAAAATGTACATACTTACTACAAGTATGTAAAATACCATTTGAGGCTTTTGGAGCACTTTATAGGCAACCTTGATCAAGCCGCCTCTTACTAGCAGCCTTTCGCTGTTTAGAATGCACAAACAGGGGAAATACACATGATGATTGTGGACGATGGGCAACAATCCAAAAATCTAATCACAACTCCTCAGTTATTTTCTGTCACGCCCCCCTTACCCAAGTCTATAATAGTGTTATAAGTACACCTCTGCATAACACTCGAGCCTTTAAGAAATATAGATCAACTTACAAAAAAGATCAATTATATAAACATTGTTTTTTAGTCTGTAACAAAAAAGATTTCAAGTGCATCAATCTGCCTGAAATAAAAATAAAAATCCTTATTAAAGGCCTACTGAAACCCACTACTACCGACCACGCAGTCTGATAGTTTATACATCAATGATGAAATATTAACATTAAAACACATGCCAAAACGGCTTTTTTAGTTTACTAAATTACAATTTTAAATTTCCCGCGGAGTTTCTTGTTGAAAACGTCGCAGAATGATGACGCTTGTTTGTGACGTTATTGGTTGGAGGGGACATATTAGCCCAGCACCACTTACGACTAAAAGTGGTCTCTTTTCATCGCGCAATTACACAGTATTTTGGACATCTGCGTTGCTGAATCTTTTGCAATTTGTTCAATTAATAATGGAGACGTCAAAGAAGAATGCTGTTGGTGGAGCGCGGTGGATTTCAGCTGCCTTTAGCAACCCAAACACAGCCGGTGTTTCTTTTTTTGTTGTGAAGCTTTAACACAGAGCGGTCAAGCGAACATGTTTCCCTACGTCAACCAGCAAGTTTTTGGATGGGAAAATTGTGATATTAAGTCGGCTCTTACCGGAGACTTGAGTGGATTATGCGACCTCCTCCTGCAGCTGTCAAGAAGGCAGCTGTGATCTTGGCTCCTCCATCGGCTTCTCTGAGACACTGGCGTTCACCGCAGCTCTCCGACTTTCAGGTATGACTTTATAATCTCACTGTAGTGCTTTACTCTAACTTTCCTCATCCACAAATCTTTCATCCTCGCTCAAATTAATGGGGAAATCCTCGCTTTCTCGGTCCGAATTGCACTTGCTGCTGGTGACTATGATTATAAACAATATGAGGATGTGAGGAGCCCTACAACCCGTGACGTCACGCGCACATCATCGGCTACTTCCGGTAAAGGCAAGGCTTTTTTATTAGCGACCAAAAGTTGCGAACTTTATCGTCGATGTTCTCTACTAAATCTTTTCAGCAAAAATATGGCAATATCGCGAAATGATCAAGAATGACACATAGAATGGACCTGCTATCCCCGTTGAAATAAGAAAATCTCATTTCAGTAGGCCTTTATTTAAACTATAAACATTTTTGGACTGACTTGAACCATTTGATAGTGAAAATTTCATAAAAGGAACTCAATAAATAATGATAATAAATTCAAATTGATCAACAATATTACCTCAGGAACAAATTTGTACTTGCAAAACAAATATTTGGAAGAATTATTGGCTAGGACCAGCACAGCTTATCCAAGCCTGATACTGATAAAGCATGCTCCTCAGGGGGTGGGTTAGGGTTGGACCTGTCACAAAAAAAAAACTGGTTCTCCTTGGCCTTCGTATTTTTAATAAGCTGCTTGGAGATGCCAGGTGACAACAAAATGTCTCTTTCTTCTCACGGAGCTTATTACGGCAGGAATGTCCCAGAGGGAGCAGGAAAATGTGGTCCGAGAACATGTTTTGAACATGTCGGCGTGTCAGTTTGGCGTGATGGAAAATTGAAGAGACGTGTCGCCGGATGTTTTGGATGTCTGTTGGTCTCAAACTCACCCGGCAAGTCCGTCGGCTATAAAAAGAACGGTTCGAGATCCGGTGTGTACTCGCCTCCAAGAACCATGAGAGCTCACCTGGTCTTCCTGCTCCTGACCGCCGCCATGGTGGCCGGACAGTCCCCCAAGCAGTCCTCGGAGGATCAGGAGGAGGATGAGGGTAGGCTTCGGTTCCTTAAGTTGGCTCCTTCGCGCCGCGTGTTGGCTCTTTCATAACGTTGTTAACGCTCCTTCCAGAAGACCTGATCCAAGGAGACGTCGACATGGACTTGGACCTGCAGGATGAGACTACTGCGGACTACGTCGTGCTGGACCAAGGTCAGATCTGTTGTTCTCTGTTTGACTGGATCACAACTTTTCCAACATTCCACACTACAAAGTAATAAAAGTATGCCAGTTTGTATCGGGACGCCCATAATAATATATATTTTTTATTTCATCACGCAGGGCGACTGTTTCTAGAACTTTCCCAGTTCATTGAATGATGTACAAACCCCAAAACCAGTGTAGTTGGCACGTTGTGTAAATGGTAAACAAAAACAAAATACAATGATTGAATAGACTGCAAAGACAAGATACTTAACGTTCAAACTTAAAAATGTTGGTATTTTTGGGGAAATATTAGCTCATTTAGAATTTGATGCCTGCAACATGGTTCACAAAAGCAGGCACAAGTGGCAAAAAAGACTGAGAAAGTTGAGGAATGCTTAAAAAACACTTTTTTGGAACATCCCACAGGTGAACAGGCTAATTGGGCCATGATTGGGTATAAAAGCAGCTTCCGTGATGTGCTCAGTCATTCACAAACAACGACGGGGCGAGGGTCACTACTTTGTCCACAAAAGCGTGAGCAAAACGTCCAAAAATTTAAGAACAATATTTCTCAATGAGCTATTGCAAGGAATTTAGGGATTTCACCATCTAAAGTCCGTAATATCATCAAAAGGTTCAGAGAATCTGGAGAAATCACTGCACTTAAGTGATGATATTACGGAGCTTTGATCCCTCAGGCGGTACTGCATCAAAAAACCCGACATCAGTGTGTCAAGAATATTACCACCTGGGCTCAGGAACACTTCATAAAACCACTGTCAGTAACTACAGTCCGTCGCTACATCTGTAAGTGCAAGTTCAAACTCTACTAGTCCTCTCCAAGGTTCTCATAGTCATCATTGTCACCGACGTCCCACTGGGTGTGAGCTTTCCTTGCCCTTATGTGGGCCAACCGAGGATGTCCTAGTGGTTTGTGTTGTGGTTTGTGCAGCCCTTTGAGACACTAGTGATTTAGGGCTATATAAGTAAACATTGATTGATTGATTGATACTATGTAAAGCGACAACCATTTATCAACAACACCCAGAAACGCCGCCGGCTTCGCTGGGCTCATCTAAGATGGACTGAAACAAAGTGTAAAAGTGTTCTGTGGTCTGACGAGTCCACTTTTCAAATTGTTTTTGGAAACTGGACATCGTGTCCTCTGGACCAAAGACGAAAAGAGCCATCTGAGTTGTTGTAGGCGCACAATTCAAAAGCCCGCATGTGTGATGGTATGGGGGTTCATTAGTGCCCAAGGCATGGGTAACTTACACATCTATGAAGGCACCATCAATGTTGAAAGGTCCATACAGGTTTCGGAGCAACATACAGTACGTTGCCATTCAAGCAACGTTATAATGGACGTCCCTGCTTATTTCAGTAAGACAATGCCAAGCCACATGTAAAAAAAAATCGGTCTCCTCAGTTCATATACGTTTACTGAGTGTTGTTGAAAGGAAAGGCCATGTAACACAGTGGTAAAAATGCTCCTGTGACAACTTTTTTGCAATGTGCTGCTGCCATTGAATTCTAAGTTAATGATTATTTGAAAAAAAATAACAAAGTTTCTGAGTTTGAACATTAAATATCTTGTCTTTGCAGTCTATTCAATTAAATATAAGTTGAAAAGGATTAGCAAAATCATTGTATTCTGTTTTTATCGACGAATTACACAACATGCCAATTTTACTGGTTTGGGGTTTTGTACATTCTATTATCCTCAGCGTTAGCAATCAGCAAAAGAAACAATTTCACAATTTCATCAGCGTTCCCTTCGTCGGGGTAGAATTTCCAGGTGTCGGAATGTTTAACCAGCAGGAAGCACGACATTTCTCTGCGAGGAAATTGATATCGCAGACGAGCTGACGCCTCATTTTCCGCTTCAATTGGCCACAAACCAGCGAGGTTTGAAGTTTGAAGTAAGGCATGTAGACCGTCAACAATGCCTTCAAATACATACTCTGCATTTATTTATTCAAATACCAAGACGTCCACGGGCGACGTCAACACACGCATGCCATTTACGTGATTCATGGCTGAAAAGTTGTGCATTTGTTTTGCAGAAGATGATGAGGAAGAAGTTGAAGAAGAAGACTGGGATTCCATGGAACCGCTTCCATAGACCCCACTTTATAATTCTACCAGAAAATAAATGATGTAGTATAATTGTCATCATGTTGATTTGTTGCTGACTATGCTTTAATCAGATTATTTCAAATTCAATAAAAATGTTTCCAAGCCGCACGTCATGGATGATTAGAGTTGATCAAAACTCACTTTTAGCCTTTTCGTCTGGATTTTTTTCTTTACTGATTTATGGCTACGAGCTTACACAAAGAAACTATAATAGAATTATTATCAAGCAAATCAATAAATATCAGCAAGCAGTTAAAAAATGTTAGTAAACAATGGAAAAAAATAGTAAACAATAAAACTGAAATATCAGCAAGCAGTAAAGAAATATTAGCAAAGAGTAAAGTTATCCAAGAAATATCAGTAGAAAAAAATTGACAAATGTTAGTAAAAAATCTGAAAATATTAATAAATCATAAAACAGAATTATCAGCGAGCAATTATGAAATATAAGCAAACAAATAAATATTAGAAAACAATAAAACTATCATAGAAATATCAGCAAGCAATGTTAACAAACAAAGCTTTCAGAAATATCAGCAAAAAATATAGAAATAACAGTGAAAAAAATAAGAAGTATAAGTAAATAATAAAACAGAAATATCACCAACCACTGAAGAAATGTTAAATATAAAAAAAAATGTTTAACTATGATATCAGCAAAAAAATTAAGAAATGTTAGTTGAAAAAAATAGGAAATATTAGTAAACCATAAAACAGAATCATCTGCGAGCAATTATGAAATATCAGCAAACAATAAATCAATATTAGAACCAGCATAAAAATATCAGCAAGCAATGAAGAAATATTAGCAAACAAAGCTATCAGAAATATCAGCAAAAATACAGAAATAATAGTAAAAAAGTGTAAATAAATAATAAAACAGAAATATCACCAACCATTGATGAAATGTTAAGTATTAAAAAAAAATTAACTATGCTATCAGCAAAACAATTAAGAAATGTTAGTAATAAAATGGGAAATATTAGTAAACCATAAAACAGAATCATCAGCGAGCATTTATGAAATATTAGCAAACAATAAATAAATATTAGGACCAACATAAAAATATCAGCAAGCAATAAAGAAATATTAGCAAACAAAGCTATCAGAAATATCAGGAAAAATACAGAAATAATTGTAAAAAAGAGTAAATAAATAATAAAACAGAAATATCACCAATCATTGAAGAAATGTTAAGTATTCTAAAACAATGAAAATACCACAGTGATATCAGCAAAAAATTAAGTGTTAGTAAAAAAAATGGAAATATTAGTAAACCATAAAAAAGATTCATCAACAAACAATTGTGAAATATTAGCAAACAATGAAGAAATATTAGTAAACACTAAAACTAGCATGAAAATATCAGCAAGCAATGAAGAAATATTAGCAAACAAAGCTATCAGAAATATCAGCAAAAATATAGAAATAATAGTAGTAGTAATAATAGTAGTAGTAAGAGAAATATCAGCAAGCAATAAAGAAATATTAAATATCATAAAACAATCACAGAAATATCAGCAGGCAAGTAAGAAATGTTAGTAAACAATGAAGAAATATTACAAACAATGAAACTATCACAGACATATAACCAAAAAAATAAGAAATCCATCCATCCAGTTTCTACCGCTTGTCCTTTTTGAGTGTTACTAAAAGATTAAGAAGTATTAGAAAACCATAAAACAGAACATTCGCGAGCAATGAAGAAATATTTGCAAACAATGAAGATATTTTAGTAAACAATGAAACTATCACAGAATTATAGCAGGTAATTAAAAAATGTTAGTAAATAATGGTGAAATTTTTGCAAATAATATATAAGAAATATTAATTAATAAAGAAATATTAGTAGACAAAGCTATCAGATATATCAGCAAAAATATAGAAATAATAGTTTAAAAAATGAGAAGTAAAAGTAAACAATAAAACAGATTTACCAGCAAGCAATAAAGAAATATTAAATATTATAAAACAATAAAACTATCACAGAAATATCAGCAGGCAATTAAGAAATGTTAGTAAAAATGAAGAAATATTAATAAACAATGAAATTATCACAGACATATAACCAAAAAAGGAAGAAATGTTACTAGAAAAAATTAAGAAGTATTAGTAAAATATAAAACAGAAAATTCAGAGAGCAACGAAGAAATATTAGCAAACAATAAAAAAAATGTCATTAACAATGAAACTATCACAGAATTGTAGCAGAATTATAGTAAATGATGGTGAAATTATAATAAACAATATATGAGAAATATTAACAACGAATAAAGAAATATTAGCAGGCAAGGTTATTGCAAATATCAACAAAAAATGAAGAAATAAGAAATATAAGTAAGCAATAAAACAGAAATATCTACAAGCAAAAAGGAAATGTTAAATATTATAAAACAATAAAACGATCACAGAAATATCACCAATCAATTACAATTGTTATTAAACAATACAACTATCGTGGAAATAAGGACAAAAAAAAATATTTATCATAAAAATACATGCAAGTAATAAAGAAACAGTGAGACTGCAGCATTATACAAAATATCAACAATAATAAGAAATATTACTAAACAATGAAACCATCACATAAATATTACCAAATAAGGAATACATCATAGACATATTTGCAATCAATTAAAGTTGAATTTAAATATTAGCAAAAAATAGAATTGGCATAGTGCAGGGGTGTCCAAACTTATTCCACAGTCAGTCACTAAAATGTTAAAAATAAGTCAAATTATTATTATTATTATTTTATTTAATGCTTACAGTTAATCTCTATATCAACTTGAAGTTGATAGAAAGTAAACCAAATAAAACTTTGTTTTTATAGTAAAACTGAAATATGCAATATTTGGATGGATGGATGGATGGATGGATGGATGGATAGATAGATAGATAGATAGATGGATGGATGGATGGATGGATGGATGGATGGATGGATGGATGGATGGATGGATGGATGGATGGATGGATGGATGGATGGATGGATGGATGGATGGATGGATGGATGGATGGATGGATGGATAGATAGATAGATAGATAGATAGATAGATAGATAGATAGATAGATAGGATAGAATTTTTTGATTCCTTCAGGAGAGTTCCTTTATTTAGCAATTAAAGCCTTCAAAGATCAATAATGCAGGACACCATTGATTTTATTATTTAATATTTTTCAGTAATCACAGTGAAAAGTTAAATAAAATCCTACTAAATATATTTCAGATTCGAAAGGTTCCCCACTCATAAAATGATACATTTTTATTAGTTATTGTTTTTTACTTTTAACACTTAAATTTCAAGATTAACTTCCGATATATCTGTCGATATTAAGTTTGAAATATTGTTGTTGTTTTTTTATGCTCTTTTGTCAAAACGTTGATGTTTTTGTATGGCAACCACACAACATATGCAATATTTTTTCCACATAAAACATTTTAAAGTGATAAGTTTTAAGTAATAATTCATTATAACATTTTTTTTTGTCCTATGGAAAAAAACGAAAATAAAGACTAAAGGAACAAAAAAAACTGCCTGCATGGCAGCTATGTGTCAACATTGCCAGTTTTTCTTATTAGATTTCACCTCATTCCACTTATTTTTTTTTTTGCAAGACTATCAATTTTGCATTTTTGCCGAATATGTGGCTGGCCAGTAAACTATTAGCTGCGGGCCGCAAATGGCCCCCGGGCCGCACTTTGGACACGCCTGTCTAAGTGCTATTATCCCCTTTACAATGTCTCCCTCTGGCGGTCAGACACTCCAAGTACAATCCAGCGTGTTTGAACTGGTGTTAAAAATTACCGTAAAACTTACAAACACCCTAGAAACATCACGCCAGGTGACATTTTTAACGTACACGCAAGCCGAAAGAGTGAAACAGCACTTAGGCAAAGTGGAAAGTCCTTACCGCAGCATGTCGCCTCTCGCCGGGTTGTCACCTGATCCCGTCGCCGTCATGGAGTCGCGTGTTGGCGGGTAATAGACACCGGGGGGACTCGGCGTCGTCCAACTGGACCGCAACACGTCGCCTCGTCTTCCCGCAAGCGGGGCTTCTTCCCCTCCGTCCCTTGTAACTCCACCACCGAGCTCGGACACGGAGTCCGCCGAAACATGCGCTCCCTCGCCGGGTTAGCGGCCACCGTAGCGGCCGCCAGCGTCTACCTCTACCTGCTGTCCACTCACCTGCCGCCCGCAGACGACCACCTCCGGCCGGCCACTCAGGAAGGGGACGAGCCGGTGGAGCACCACTACAAGTAAGCGGATAATTCATTTTTACTTTTCCAAAAATACCAAAATAATATTAATCATGTACAAACAATTTAATATTGTTGAAGTATCAATGCATAAATACACTTTTAGAGCATTTTCACATTAGCTATATGCAGATCGACACGGATATGTCGATACTGCCGATACCAGCTCTTTATGCTCTAATAGCGATTCTCAAGTCAAAATATAAATACCGTATTTCCTTGAATTGCCGCCTGGGCACTAATTATTTTAAAACCTCTTCTCACTCCTGCAGTTACCAAAGGCATGCGGTAAAATTAAGCATGCACTAACTATTTTAAAACAGGGGTCACCAACGCGGTGCCCGCGGGCACCAGGTAGCTCGTAAGGACCAGATGAGTAGCCCGCTGGCCTGTTCTAAAAATAGCTCAAATAGCAGCAATTATCAGTGAGCTGCCTCGATTTTTTAAATTGTATTTATTTACTAGCAAGCTGGTGTCGCTTTGCTCGACTTTTTTTTAATTCTAAGAGAGACAAAACTCAAATAAAATTTGAAAATAGAAGAAAATATTTTAAAGACTTGGTCTTCACTTGTTTAAATGAATTCATTTATTTTTTTACTTTGCTTCTTTTAACTTTCAGAAAGACAATTTTGGAGAAAAATACAACCTTAAAAAGGGTTTTAGGATTTTTAAACACATATATCTTTTTACCTTTTAAATTCATTCCTCTTCTTTCCTGACAATTTAAATCAATGTTCAATTTTTTTTTATTGTAAAGAATAATAAATACATTTGAATTTAATTCTTCATTTCAGCTTCTGTTTTTTCGACGAAGAATATTTTTGAAATATTTCTTCAAACTTATTATGATTAAAATTCCCAAAAATTATTCTGGCAAATCTAGAAAATCTGTAAAATCAAATTTAAATCTTATTTCAAAGTCTTTTGAATTTCTTTTAACATTTCTGTTCTGGAAAATCTAGAAGAAATAATGATTTTCTTTGTTGGACATATAGCTTGGTCCAATTTGTTATATATTCTAACAAAGTGCAGATTGGATTTTAACCTATTTAAAACATGTCATCAAAATTCTAAAATTAATATTAATCAGGAAAAATTACTAATGATGTTCCATAAAAAAAATATATATATATTTTTACAAAAAGATTCGAATTAGATCGTTTTTCTCTTTATTTTTTTCGGTTGAATTTTGAACTTTAAAAGTCGAAATTGAAGATAAACTATGTTTCAAAATTAAATTTTCATTTTTTTCGTGCTTTCTCCTCTTGTAACTCATTCAATTAAGTGTTTTTTTTCATAATTTATTCTCTACAAAAAACCTTCCGTAAAAGGAAAAAAAAAATGTACGACGGAATGACAGACAGAAATACCCATTTTTTTATATATATAGATTTATTTATTACAGGTAAATTAAGCAAATTGGCTATTTCTGGCAAATTATTTAAGTGTGTATCAAACTGGTAGCCCTTTGCATTAATCAGTACCCAAGAAGTAGCACTTGGTTTCAAAAAAGTTGGTGACCCCTGTTTTAAAACCTCTTCTCACTCCGGCACTTACCAAAAGCATGCAGTAAAAATTTGAGTGTGATGTAAGGATACCATCATGAAAAGCACATTTAATAAAAAAAAACTTTATTATGGTCTTACCTTTACTTATATAGTCCATGCCAGCTCCTTCTGATCAAAATCATCGATAACTTGTTTATAGAAGTCTTCCTTATCTTTCTTCAGTTTTAAAAGTCTCTCTGTCTCGATGGAGATCTTCCTTTATTACCTCCTCCAGCCCATATCACTTCACTCATTTCACTTCTTCTGCAGCCAAGTAGTCGCAAGAAGGATCACTAGCGCTATCTACCACCAGGAGGCGGGAGTCATTTAGTGACTCATATATGACCGACACAGCTACGGTATTGTGACGGTGCCGTTGTCTTGCGGGTTCCCAGGACCGCCAAGGAAGGACGTGGCTTGAGCAGTTTGACTTCGTTTATTTTTCAATAAAACCTCAGTCAAAGATCGCTCTTCCGCTCCTCCTCTCCGCTCGCTCACCGCCTCCTCGCCGCCATCTTGGGCGTGCCCTGCCTGTCTGTCGGACCGTCGGCTCCACAGGTGTATTAATAAAACACAGCTGCTTACTGTTCTTTTTAGCGTACCGGTATTCAATAGCTTGGAACTTAAATCCTACTGAATAGCTCTTAATCTTCTTCCCTTTATGCGATTTCAAATTACAGGTATTGAAATGAGCCTCCTCCATTTTGAAAATGATGACAGGGGAAGTGTCACTCTTGACGTCACGAGTTTGACCAGGCGGTAATACTAAGCATGCGCTAATTATTTCGCGAAGCGAGTTTGACCCGGCAGTAATTCAAGGCAGGCGCATACTATATGCCCTGCGGCAATTCAAGGAAATACAGTACTTTGGATATTTTAGTTATTTTGCATAATTTATATCATTAACAGGAAAAGTGTAACGTAGCTAAATCACAAAATTGGCTGTAGCTAATTTACGGAAGGTATAACTACATAATGTGCAAGCGCAGTCATTCACTCTGTCATTTGTTTATTTAAGATACTCACTGCCTATTAAAAAGAGTCACATTGTATTGTTATTTTTATTGTATCCTTTTATTCATTGCCTGCGGTTCTCAAACTTTTTTCACCAAGTACCACCATGATGACGTACATTAAAACACAATAATGTAGTAGGCCTAGAGTATTCATTAAAAACAAAGCAAAGGTTCTAATTAATACGTATTATACCAAAGACTATCCGAGTCATACCAAAGACTATAAAAATGGGAGCCATTACCTCCCTACTTGGCACTCATCAAGGGTTGGAATTGGGGGTTAAATCACTAAAAATGATTCCCAAGCGCAGCACCGCTGCTGGTCACTGCTCCCCTCACCTCCCAGAGTGTGAACAAGGGGATGGGTCAAATGCAGAGGACAAATTTCACCACACGTAGTATGTGTGTGACTATCATTGGTCCTTTAACTTTAACCTAATGTGTATTTACTACTTTTGGCCAGTGTGACATTACACGCAGTTTGAACAGTAACACTGTGTTTGGATATTTAATTAGGTGATCATTTGGCGTAGGCACAGTTTGAGAATCACTGCTGTAGGCTATTTGGATATGCTAAGCTGAACGTAAATAACGCATTGAGTAAATGACGCCATGTTTTGCGTTGCACTGTGATTTTATGTCGATTATTAGTTTATTAAAGATCCCCTGTCAATGTTTGTTGTTGACAAACCCCAAGATGTAGAGACGAAGGCAGGCATAGAATAAGGAATTATAGTTTTAATATAAAATACTAGTACTAGAACACACAAAAGGTACAAACCAAAAGCGCGCACGTGGGCGGATGACAAACAAAAATAGCTATGAACAAACAAAACTGGAAGCATGGGACAAAAGCCAGTAAGCTACAAATAACTAACAAAATATAGCTTACCGCAACGCTGCAAAAACACGACAAGAGCGACAAGAAGTGACATCGACAATCCACGACACAACAGGTAGCAACGACACAAGAGCGACAATAATCCAGCAGTGACTGGATGGGAAGACAGGTCTAAATAGGAGCGGACTATATGACACCAGGTGTAGCCAGGTGCCAATCAGCCGCAGCCGAGGGGGAACACAGCACGAAACCAACAAAATAAGAGCACTGACAGGAAACACTACACACACACTCAGAGGAAACAAAGACAAATGCAGAGGAAAAAACTAAAACATAGTCAAACTGTCAGAGGCAAGCCTGACATCCCCATTAGTCTACACCGCATCGGGGACTATTTTTCCTGGGGTCCAGGCAAAAAACGTCCCACAGTCACAAAACAAAAGATTACAATGCAGTACAACATGATCAAATAATTGTCAGGCTTTCCCCTGACAGTTTGTCTATGTTTTAGTTTTTTCCTCTGTATTTTTCTGTTTCCTCTGTGTTTAGTTCCTGTCTAGTGCTCTTATTTTGTCAGCTTCCTGTCTTGTTCCCTGAGTGCTGTGTTCCTCCTCAGCTGCGGCTGATAGGCACCTGGCCACACCCGTTGCCAATCAGCCTGCTCCTATTTGTACCTACTCTGTCTTGAGTCAGTTGCTGGATCATTGTATTGTCATTCGGACTTGTCGTTGCCATATGTTGCTCTTGTCGTGTCTGTGATTCTTTTCAGCTACTACCTGTCGTGTTACATTTTGTCCTGGTTGTCGTAGCGGTAAGTTGTTCTTGTTAGCCATTAGTTAATTTCAGTTTTTCTGTTTGCTATCCTCTAACTTCCATGCTAAAGTTCCTTTTTGTTTTCTAGCTTCCAGTTCTAGCTCCCTTACTTTGCTATTCCACCCACGTGCGTGCTTTTTGTTTGTTCTTGTTCTATTATTTATATTAAATAATGTCTTCATATCCAATGCCTGCCTCCATCTCTGCATCTTGGGGTTTGACGTGAAATAACTCTGACAATAATAAAATGTTGCAACACAAAAATAGCAACAACAAAGAACCAAAAAAAACAATACCTTCGAGTTTACATAATGTTCATAACATATATAAAAATATATATATATATTTTTGCAAAAATAAAACAAAAAACCAAAGGCCTATAATATACACATTAGTGTACCAAAGACAAACAATAAGTGACGAAAAAGTACCATCCGTCCATTTTCTACTGCTTGTCCCATAATCAATAAAATAGTCAATAATCAATCAAACCAGTCATGATGTCAGGTACAATCTAGAATAATCTCTTTCCGCAATACTTCTCCTTTTAGTCTATTCTTAAAACCCACTATGCTGGCGATCGATACCAGATTTTGCAGAAGTTGATTAAAGACAATTTCGCAAAGGGAGCAACATTCGGAACACACCACTTTTTAAATTTCACCAGACACTTTAGGTATATTCGCACAAAGTATCAATAGTGGATGGGTGTCGCCGATACCAGCCCGGTATCAGATCGGAAAGAAAATAAGTGGTATCGCGCGTCACCAGGTCACACTCCAAGTCAACAGGGGTCAGCATGTTGCAAAGCAATGTAATGTATCAGACAGTAGAGAAACCCATGTAAAGTACTTAAATTATGTACAGTATACTCTAATTTTGTTGTATTAATTAATATGGTACGTATTTAGACACAAATTATAATCAATATATACATTAAATGAGTTGTTTATATTTATGTTTAAGGATACCTTTGATTGGAGGGCAGAAATAGCACAGAGGGTAGAAAAACACACACACAGACTCGGAGGCCCGTGTAAATCAATCCGTGGTCCTGGTCCAGCAGCTGCTGGGACTTTGATCACGGCTCCTTCTGACTGGCTGCTGGCCCCAACATGTCGCCGGGTGATTGGCCAACAAGTCAACCAGGAAGGCGACACTTGACCCCCGGAGATGTCCAGTATTTCTGGAGGGAAATGTGTCGCAGTGAGCCACTTGTTATTTTGGCGAGCAGGCGTGATCTACAAGACGCACTTAAACGCCTCCTCAAGGAGACATCCCAGGCTCTTCTTCTCTCCTCTTTTGCACGTCGCCTCTCGTTAGCTTGAGCCTCAGGCGGAATTTGTCAGCTTTCTCCCAGCATTTCAAGCGCGTCCTCGATGCTTTTCCGTTGTGCTTTCATGTGACATGCCTCGGCCTCAAAGACTGCAGAAAAGAGTCAAAAATAGCCAACTTTCCCTAAATGCAGCACACACAAACACATCAAGCAAACAAATCATCTCAAGTGCCACGGAAACAGCACAGTTTGGTAAAACTATACATATGTATGTACTGTATACTGTATGTATATGTATATGTGTATATATATATATAAATATATATAAATATATATATATATATATATGTGTGTGTATATGTGTATGTGTATATATATATATATATATATATATACATCTTGATTGGATTATCCAGAGAATAGTGCTCGATACCGTGGTAGAGCGCAATATGTAGGTGTGGGAAAAATCACAAGACTACTTCATCTCTACAGAACTGTTTCATGAGGGGTTCCCTCAATCATCAGGTTAAACCTCCTGATGATTGAGGGAATCCCTCATGAAACAGTTCTGTAGAGATGAAGTAGTCTTGTGATTTTTCCCACACCTACATATATATATATATATATATATATATATATACATATCCATCCGTCTATATATAAATATTTATGTATACACACACATATATTACGTACATACATATATACATATAGACACATATATACATACAAACATACTTATATATACATATAAATATACAATACATATACATATATACATGTGTGTTTGTGTGTATATATACATAATACATACAGTATATATATATATATACACACATATGTATATATATGGAACATATATACATACATATATGAATATATACATATATTAATATTTATAGATATATAGTAATATTATAGTACACATTTTGACCAGTACCGCAAAACTATAAGTGGTACCGTTTTACTGTAATGAACTGTAAAAAAAAAAAAAAAAAAAAAACGGGGGGGGACACAGTTAAACAAATGGCACCGAAATTTTACAGTGAAAATTTTTATAAAATGAACCGTTTTTGCCGTTTGCAGTAACACACGATAACAACAACTGTAGATTTTACGATTAAAAAAAATGGCAACTCAAAAAATTTAAAAAAATATATATAATTTTACCGTGAAAAAAACATATTACTGCACAAGGAAAAACAGTACCACTGTTTTCTTTTTTGATGCTAACAACTGAACTGCCATTTTTTATACGGGTAAAGAAAAACTGTAACAATTTTTCCAATTACAGTAACACACTGTAAAAATAACACCTAAAGATTTTACAGTAAAAAAAAAAAATACAAAAAAAAATTTAAACGTCAGCTCGGTCAATAGAATTTTACCATGAAAAAACAGTGTTAGTTTTTTTCAATTTACACTAGTATTCTGTAAAAAAAAATAAAAAAAATAATGAAAACTTGCTAAGTCAAGCAAATGTAAGGATTTACTTTTATTTTGACAAATTAGGTGTCTGGAAAGTATGATAATATAATATCGTTGCACTGTACTATACTACATTATACTATAGGTCTGCAATTTCATGCAGTACATATATTTTCTGTCAAAATAGTCAAAACAAATATAAAATAATTTTTTGATGCATATTATTTCCAGGTGTTAGCGGGCCACATTAATTATCGTGGCGGGCCAGATCTGGCCCCAGAGCCACGAGTTTGATACCTGTGTCTTAAACACTTCACCTAAGCTCCAGCTATGGAAACATGACATTCATTATGAATGGTTCCTATCTCGTAGAAATGTATTTCCCAAAGCCAGACCATGAATTGATTAACGTGGACCCCGACATAAACTTATTCGGGTGTTACCATTTAGTGGTCAATTCTACGGAATATGTACTGAACTGTGCAATCTACTAATAAAAGTTTCAATCAATCAATCAGACCCAGAACCAATTAACGATAAGTTATGCAGATATTTATATTTACATATGATTCAAGTTCAATTGTCATGTGTTTTTATTCCAGATAATGTCCAAAGTTTATATGAAAAGGTAATAAAATATGTCGATCAGTCAAAGGTTGATAGAAAAGATTTCCATGCTGTATCTCTTATTGTAGTGAAGCTAATTCAAAACTGCCATTCCGCTTCGGCCTTAATTGAAAAAGTGAAGAAACAACAATATGTAGTAAAAAAATATGACCAAAAAATCTTTTTTTAGACATTATATCCATGGGGAAAATGTTCAGTTACAATATGAACTTAAATAGTATGGTCGTTTAAAAAAATACCGCAATCAATCTGTCAGGATGATGAAGTTCAAAGCAATGCTAAAATAGCAATTATCTCAATGGGCTTTTGAACTGACTCGGTTGTAATGCTGCTAAACCAAACTAAAACAAGGGCTTTTTGTCCCTGCCTCACTATGCAGTATCGATAAATGTATGTCTGACAGAATATGGTTTTATTATTTAGTTAGGGTTGTAATTTTTTTGACACATACTTGACACGGACACAGCCCTTATTTTTAAACCAGTAATATCAGTTTCCCGAGTGCAAACACACACGAGCACGCAAGTTCCAGTCTTGGCTTCCGAGAGTCTTGCTCGGCGTTATTTTAGCGTTTCTGCTTACGACTTAACACATGCAATGATGATTAGAATAAAAATTAATAATAGTCCGAATGAGTGACACAATTTTCGCTGGACGACAGTTGCATACGTTGTATACTTTTACAGTGAAACACTGACAGCCCAGTCGCCAGAATTGTACCGTAAACCTAAAAAGTGGTATTGTTTTACTGTAAAAACGACTGCAGATTTTACGATAAAAAACCCTGGCAGCTCAGTCTCAGAAATTGTACGATTAAAAAAAATATGGTAGCGCTTTTCGATTCACAGTAAAGTAATAAATGACAGTAGATTTTAAAATAAAAAATATTAGCAGCTAAGTCACCATAAAAGTAAGTAGTACTGTTTTTCCATTCACAATAATGCACTGTACAAATGACAGTGAATTTTAAAATAAGTTTTTTTTAAAAATAGCCGCTAAGTCACCGGAATCGTACCATAGAAAAAAGTTGTACTGTTTTTCTATTCACAGCAATGCACTGCAAAAACAATAATGGTCAATTTCACAGTTAAAAAAAAAAGGCGAACCAGAATTTTTACCGTAAAAATAATAGGTACCATTTTTCTCTTCACAGTAAAGTAAAAAAAAATACATTAAATGTTAAAAATAAAAAATAGCAACTAAGTCACCAAAATGTTACCATAAAAAATAAGTGGTACTGTTTTTCCATTCACAATAATGCACTGTACGAATGACAGTGGATTTTAAAATAAATTTAAAAAAAAAACAGCTGCTAAGTCACCAAAATTTTACCATAGAAAAAAGTGGTACTGTTTTTGTATTCACAGTAATGCACTGCAAATACAAAAATGGTCAATTTTACTTGAAAAAAAAAAAATGGCGAGCCAGAGTTTTTCCGTAAAAATAATAGGTACCATTTTTCCCTTCACAGTAAAGTAAAAATTTACATTAAATGTTAAAAATAAAAAATAGCAACTAAGTCACCAGAATGTTACCGAAAAAATAAGTGGTACTTTTTTTCAATTCACAGTAATGCACTGTAAAAACATCAACCGTGGGTTTTACAATAAAAAAAAAAATTGGCAGCTCATTCGCCAGAATTTTGTCGTAACAATAACTGATACCGTTTTTCCATTCACAGTAATGCACTGTAAAAATGACAGTGGATTTTACAATGAATTAAAAAAAATATAGCAGCTAAGTCACCAGAATTTTACCATAGAAAAAAAGTGTTACTATTTTTCCATTTACAGTAATGCACTGCAAAAACAATAATGTTCAATTTTACGGTTAAAAAAAAAGGTGAGCAAGAATTTTTACCGTAAAAATAATAGGTACCATTTTTCCCTTCACAGTAAAGTAAAAAATGACGTTAAATGTTAAAAATAAAAAATAGCAGCTAAGTCACCAGAATTGTACCCAAAAAATAAGTTGTACTGTTTTTCCATTCACAGTAATGCACTGTAAAAATGACAGTGGATTTTATGGTAAAAAAAACAACAACTGGCAGCTCATTCGCCAGAATTTTGTCGTAACAATGACTGATACCGTTTTTCCATTCACAGTAATGCACTGTAAAAAGGACAGTGGATTTTAAAATACATTTTTTAAAAAAGCTGCTAAGTCACCAAAATTTTACCATAGAAAAAAAGTGATACGGTTTTTCTAGTCACAGTAATGCACTGCAAAAACAATAATGTTCAATTTTACGGTAAAAAAAAAAAAGGTGAGCCAGAATTTTTACCATGAAAATAATAGGTACCATTTTTCCCTTCACAGTAAAGTAAAAAATGATGTTAAATGTTAAAAATAAAAAATAGCAGCTAAGTCACCAGAATTTTACCCAAAAAATAAGTTGTACTTTTTTTCCATTCACAGTAATGCACTGTAAAAATGACAGTGGATTTTACAATAAATTAAAAAAAAATAGCAGCTAAGTCACCAGAATTTTACCATAGAAAAAAAGTGGTACTGTTTTTCTATTCACAGTAATGCACTGCAAAAACAATAATGTTCAATTTTATGGTTAAAAAAAAAATGGCGAGCCAGAATTTTTATCGTAAAAATAATAGGTACCATTTTTCCATTCACAGTAAAGTAAAAAATGAGAATAGATTTTAAAATAAAATAAAATAAATAATAGCAGCTAAGTCACCAGAATTTTACCATAAAAATACGTGGTACTGTTTTTCCATTCACAGTAATGCACTGTAAAAATGACAGTGGATTTTACAATACATTTTTAAAAATAGCAGCTAAGTCACCAGAATTTTACCATGGAAAAAAGTTATACAGTTTTTCTATTCACAGTAATGCACTGCAAAAACAATAATGGTCAATTTTGCGGTAAAAAAAAAAAAGGTGAGCCAGAAATTTTTACCGTAAAAATAATAGGTACCATTTTTCCCTTCACAGTAAAGTAAAAAATGACATTAAATGTTAAAAATAAAAAATAGCAGCTAAGTCACCAGAATTTTACCCAAAAATAAGTTGTACTGTTTTTCCATTCACAGTAATGCACTGTAAAAATGACAGTGGATTTTACAATGAATTAAAAAAAATGGCAGCTAAGTCACCAGAATTTTACCATAGAAAAAAAGTGGTACTATTTTTCCATTCACAGTAATGCACTGCAAAAACAATAATGTTCAATTTTATGGTTAACAAAAAAAAGTGAGCCAGAATTTTTACCGTAAAAATAATAAGTACCATTTTTCCCTTCACAGTAAAGTAAAAAATGACGTTAAATGTTAAAAATAAAAAATAGCAGCTAAGTCACCAGAATTTTACCCAAAAAATAAGTTGTACTGTTTTTCCATTCACAGTAATGCACTGTAAAAATGACAGTGGATTTTACGGTAAAAAAAATAATTGGCAGCTCATTCGCCAGAATTTTGTCGTAACAATGACTGATACCGTTTTTCCATTCACAGTAATGCACTGTAAAAAGGACAGTGGATTTTAAAATACATTTTTTTTTAAAAGCTGCTAAGTCACCAAAATTTTACCATAGAATAAAAGTGATACGGTTTTTCTAGTCACAATAATGCACTGCAAAAACAATAATAATCAATTTTACGGTAAAAAAAAAAAAAGGTGAGCCAGAATTTTTACCGTAAAAATAATAGGTACCATTTTTCCCTTCACAATAAAGTAAAAAATGACGTTAAATGTTGAAAATAAAAAATAGCAGCTAAGTCACCAGAATTTTACCCAAAAAATAAGTTGTACTGTTTTTCCATTCACAGTAATGCACTGTAAAAATGACAGTGGATTTTACAATAAATTAAAAAAAAAATAGCAGCTAAGTCACCAGAATTTTACCATAGAAAAAAAGTGGTACTGTTTTTCCATTCACAGTAATGCACTGCAAAAACAATAATGTTCAATTTTACGGTTAAAAAAAAAAAAGGTGAGCCAGAATTTTTACCGTAAAAATAATAGGTACCATTTTTCCCTTCACAATAAAGTAAAAAATGACGTTAAATGTTGAAAATAAAAAATAGCAGCTAAGTCACCAGAATTTTACCCAAAAAATAAGTTGTACTGTTTTTCCATTCACAGTAAGGCCCTGCGATGAGGTGGCGATGAGGTGGCGACTTGTCCAGGGTGTACCCCGCCTTCCGCCCGATTGTAGCTGAGATAGGCGCCAGCGCCCCCCGCGACCCCGAAAGGGAATAAGCGGTAGAAAATGGAAAATGGAAAAAAAAGAAAAGTAATGCACTCTAAAAATGACAGTGGATTTTACGGTAAAAAGAAAAACCGGCAGCTCATTCGCCAGAATTTTGTCGTAACAATGACTGATACCGTTTTTCCATTCACAGTAATGCACTGTAAAAAGGACAGTGGATTTTAAAATACATTTTTAAAAAAAGCTGCTAAGTCACCAAAATTTTACCATAGAAAAAAAGTGATACGGTTTTTCTAGTCACAATAAAGCACTGCAAAAACAATAATGGTCAATTTTACGGTAAAAAAACAACAACGGTGAGCTAGAATTTTTACCGTAAAAATATTAGGTACCATTTTTCCCTTCACAGTAAAGTAAAAAATGACATTAAATGTTAAAAATAAAAAATAGCAGCTAAGTCACCAGAATTTTACCCAAAAAATAAGTTGTACTGTTTTTCCATTCACAGTAATGCACTGTAAAAATGACAGTGGATTTTACAATAAATTTAAAAAAAATAGCAGCTAAGTCACCAGAATTTTACCATAGAAAAAAAGTGGTACTGTTTTTCTATTCACAGTAATGCACTGCAAAAACAATAATGTTCAATTTTATGGTTAAAAAAAAAAAATGGCGAGCCAGAAGTTTTACCGTAAAAATAGGTACCATTTTTCCATTCACAGTAAAGTAAAAAATGAGAGTAGATTTTAAAATAAAATAAAATAAATAATAGCTGCTAAGTCACCAGAATTTTACCATAAAAATAAGTGGTACTGTTTTTCCATTCACAGTAATGCACCGTAAAAAAAACAACCGTGAGTTTTACAGTAAAAAACTGTCAGCTCATTCACCAGAATTTTATGGTAACAATAAGAGTGGCCCCGTTTTTTCCATTTGCCGAATGCATTGCAAAACAATAACGGTAGATTTATCGTTAAAAAAAACAAAACAAAAAAATGGTAAGCCGGAATTTTACCGTTAAAAATAAGAGGTACCATTTTTCAATTAACAGTAATAACAACGGCCGTAAAATCGGCTATTTTTTTTACCCCGCAATTTACATATTTCTATTGACAAATCATTTTATATTTCTAAAAAGACACATTGTGTGTATTTTCGCACGTCAGACTAAAGTTCCCGTCGGATCTGGACGAGCTGCGCGAGCTAGCGGAGATGCTAAAGTTCTACAAGCAGGAACACCACGGCTACGTCCTGCTCCTCTTCTGCAGCGCTTACCTCTACAAGCAGTCCTTCGCCATCCCGGGTTCTTCCTTCCTGGTGAGTCTGCGTTGTTTTCTTGCATTGATGCGTTTTGGATTAATGATCAATTCTTCACGTGGTCAGAAACCGTAAACGTCTGATCCACTTCTCTCCTTCCTTGTGGCAGAACATGCTCGCCGGCGCGATATTCGGGCCGTGGGAGGGTCTGGTCCTGGCCTGCTTGCTCACCACCACGGGCTCCACGTTCTGCTACCTGCTCTCGTCCGCCTTCGGGAAGCAGCACGTGGTGCGGGTCTTCCCGGAGAAGGTGGCTCTGCTGCAGAGGAAGGTAAAGAGGTGACGACGGCCGCTTTGCACGTTCATGTTTCCCTTCAGCCCGAGTTGTTTGTTTGGCCACACAGATCTACTGTATGCCAGCTCACACAATTTACCGTCCGTAGAGGTTCTCTAGTGGGTTCCGCGGACCACCACACACTGCCACGAGAGCCCGGATTTCAGGGTACAACACTGTTTTATTGTCATAAATAGTGGTAGAATTTTGCTTTCCAGCAAATGGTCTTTCCCTCAGTCCGTGTCTCCCTCTCTCTGGCTCCCACTCCAACTCCCGTGTCTCGTGACTGCTGCTGCTAATAAAGGCGACAGGTGATTAGATAACAAGGCCCACCTGGGCCATCTACTCACTTGTCGCTGTCTTCGAGGCCGGACGTTGCACACCCCGTTACGCACCGTCTTTTTCGGTATTCATGCCACGCCCACTAAGTTATAAACGAAAAAAAAAAATTCCATTTAACATATTTCCTTGAATTGCCGCCGGGGCGCTAATTAATTTAAAACCTCTTCTCACTCCGGCGCTTACCAAAGGCATGCAGTAAAGGCAAATATGCGCAAATTATTTTTAAACCTCTTCTCACTCCGGCACTTACCAAAGGCAGGCGGAAAATTTAGGCCTGCGCTTAAACATTTGTGTGTGATGTAAGGATACCATCATGAAAAGCAGATATAATAAAAAAAAATGTTATTATAGTCTTACCTTTACTTATAAATTAAGTCCATGCGCAGCTCCTTCTGATCAAAAGCATCGATAACTTGTTTATAGAAGTCTTCCTTATCTTTCTTCAGTTTTAAAAGTCTCTCTGTCTCGATGGAGATCTTCCTTTGTTACCTCCTGCTTCGATTGAAAGTCCAGTTTAGAAAACTGTTTTATTTTAGATATGTAATCCTCCATGTTAAAAGAGCAAGCGAGAGGAAAAAATAAACACACGCTGCTCACTCTTGCTGCTTGTCGTCACTTCTTCTGCAGCCGAGTAGTCGCAAAAAGGATCACTAGCGCCCTCTACCACCAGGAGGGGGGAGTCATTTAATGACTCATATTTGACACACACAGCTACGGTATATTAATAAAACATAGCTGCTTACTGTTCTCTTTAGCATATTCACTAGTTTGAACCTTAAATCCTACTGAATAGCTCTTAATCTTCTTCCCTTTATGCGATTTCAAATGATTGAAATCAGCCTCCTCCAATTTGAAAATGATGACAGGTGAAGTGTCACTCGTGACGTGACGAGTTTGACCTGGCGGAAATCCTGGGCATAGGCTCATTATTTTGCGAAATACGGTATTAGCCGCAAATATATACATTGTGAAATGAATTATTTACACATAAATATTTTATAAAGGTTTATTAAATTTAATAAAACTAACACAGACACTCGTAAACACGTTAGCATATTAGCTAATGCTAACGACGCAAGCTCGATCACATTAAGATAGCGCGTACTAATATGCATGAAAACACTCCTACAGACATCACACGTGGGACGGTTTCGTCAGGTTCAAACACTGATGACATCTATTAAACAAGACAAGAATCAAGGAATTAAACAGAGACAGAAATACATTTGGTTCAATGAGGAGAAACGTCTGGACTGCTTTGTACAGTTCCACCACGCTCTGACGAAAGATTGTACGCCTCGTCTTTTAGACTTAGACTTAGAGACTTAGACTTTTCTTCTTATTGTCATTCAAATTTGAACTTTACAGCACTGATAAGAACGAAATTTCGTTGCATAAGCTCATGGTAGTGCAGGATGAAAAAAGCAATAAGGTTCATGTATAAATAAATAAATAAATAACATATACATATATATATAAAATAAATGAATATGTATAAATATTTTTTATTTGGACTTTCCTTGATTAAATAGCACCAGCTGGGAGGGGGGTCGTAAACAGCCATTGCCTTTGATTACAAAGAAATTCAAAGAAAAGGTCGGTTCAAAGAAAAGGCCATTGTCCTCGGTCACAGAACAGTTCAAAGAAAAGG